>NW_020172717.1:86028-181192 GCF_003031525.2 Neophocaena asiaeorientalis asiaeorientalis
AAAAAAAAAAAAAAAAAGAGGGGAGTGGGGAAGGGAGAACATGTATTTATATGCTTGTTTATGCACGGACTGTCTTGGAAGGCTGCACAAGCTGCTAGTATTATATCCCCTGGGAAGGAATGTTCCCCGGGTGGGTGGGAGAGCTGGGAAGGTAGCAGTTGACTTGTGCTGTACAGCAACCCAGGCCAAACTTAGTAGCTGAAAACCATCACCATTTTACCCAGTTCACATTTGTGTGGGTTGGCTCGACTGGGGCTTCTGCACGTGACAACGAGTCCCTAGAAGCAAGAGAGGGAGCCCAATGCACAAACACTTTCAAGCCTTTACCTGCGTGATGTTGGCTAAAGTCCCCTTGGCCAAAGCGATTCACACAACCAAGCCCAAATTCAAGGTAGAGAAATGGACTCCGTGTTTTTGGTTTTTGTTTCTGGGGGTTTTTTTGGCCACGCTTCTTGGGATCTCCCTGACCAGGGATTGAACCCAGGCTCTTGGCAGTGAAAGCACAGAATCCTAACCACTGGACCGCCAGAGAATTCCCCACTCCGTGTGTTACTGGGAGGAGCTACAAAATGCAGTGGACATTAATCCACCACACAGTGAGGCAGAGGCAAGGACGGAGGGAGCGCCTTTCTCTTTGTCGCCTTTCGTACTTTTAAAATCTGAGTCGTGCCAATACACCCTCCTCAAAAAGAAGTAAACATTTTAAAATTTAAATAGATGCCCTGAGATTAGCTTTGAAATAATCCAGTTGTTGAAGGAAACATGGGAGGGAGAGAAGAGGTGGAGATACAAGGGAGACAGGATCAGCCGTGAGTTGATAACTGCGGAAGCTGGATGATGACTGAATGAGACTCAGTAGTGCTCTGCTACTCTGTGAATGTGGAAATTTCCTGCCCCAGAACGTTTTTTAAATAAAAGTAAAACAGGACTAATACCCAAAACTCAAGCTTATTAAAGCTTACTTCCATGGTGAGAGCACTGGCTGCATCATCCCCTCTCGCCTTCCCAACCGCCCTGGAGGCGGGGACTGTCTGCGCCCTGACTGCGGCCTTCCTGAGGGTGCTGACTGCAGAGGTCAGCTGCAGAGTGGGCCCACAGGGCAGCCCCAGGCAGAGACACTGGGCCTTGAGGAATTGTCTGAGAGCAGGGAAGAAAGGAGCCTCAGGGAGCTGACTCCACAGCATGGGCAGGACTAGAGGCTGAAAAATCCAAGAGATGGGGTGGTATTGGTGGTGGCAGGGGAGGGGCTCTTTCTGAACCATGTACGGAGCTTCTGAGGATGGGGAGCTAGAAGGGAGCCTTTCCGGGGATTCCAGACAAAACGTATAGAGCGTATGGGCACATCCGAAGGAAAATAGCTCAGTGAGAAAGGTACGTTTTCTTGCCTCTTCTTCGTCACTCAGGATGGCCACATGTGTGCGCTGGCGGTGTGCCCAGGGTGAACCTTGAGCCGCCCACGTGGCCTGGGCCCGGCTCTGAGGGCCCCCAGCTTGGAGCAGCTCTGAGAATGCTAAGCGCCCCAGGCTTCCTTTCTGTGGGCAGACAGGGAGGTCTTTCACCATCTCTACACAGTCCTGTGGAGGCCCTAGCTAACCCTGAGAACTTTCTCCTCTGTTCCAAATGTCTACTAAGAGGCAGTTACCAGAGGTTCTACCCTCTGAGGCCACGCTCACTCGCTTTCGTGTGCGTGCCTGTGGATGCCTGTGTGTGCATCTCCTGTGGCCACTACAGGACAGGGAAGTGAGGGACATGACCGTGGCACTTTCTAGGCATCCAGCTGTATCCCCTACCCCACCTCCAGGCCAGGTTAGTTGACCCTCCCGCTCATCGTGCCCTACACCTATCTTTATTGCTGGATTCCCACATAGCTTAAACTTGTTCCTCACTAGTTAGAGACCTAGTATTAAAGAATTGCTGTTACATTTTGAACTACGGCAATGGTGTTGTTATGTTTTGTTTTGTCTTTTTATTGAAGTATAATGTATACACTGAAACAAACCATATGTGTTCAGCTGATGAAGTTTTTTAAAGGGAAAACACCCAAATTGCCGGCCTGCAGATCAAGAAACAGACCACTGCAAGCATTATAGGATGTTCTTTAAAGAAGAAACATTGTTTTTTTAGTAATACATTCTTAAACATCTACAGATGAAATGATATGATGTCTTTGGTTTGCTTCAAAATAATCTGCAGTTGAGGAAAGGTACAGATTAAACAAGGTTGATAATTATTGAAGCTGAGTAATGTTTACATACAGGTTTTCTGTCTCTCTCTCATACACACACACACACACACACACACACACACACACACACACTTAAAATTTCCATGATAAAATGTTTAAAACAATCACCGTGGAGCCCTGGCTTCGCCTCAACCCAGTGACTGTGAGAAGGCATGAGGTAAAAGCTGAGCAGGTGGGGTGAGGAATGTCTCTTTGGTATATTAGTTGCTAATCAAGAATCTGAGAGTCTAATGGGTTTAATATGCAAATTATCATTTTTTAAATGGGTTTTCAGGTGCCTGTCTCCTCTGTGTAACTGAGAGCTCCCTACACGTGCTGGGCTTTATTCGTGTCTGTATCCCTGACCCTTAGCACGGTGCCTGGCACACAATAGGTGCTCATAAGCATTTGTTGAGCAAGTGAAAGCTTGAATTCATATCTTCCACAAGGCCTGACGCAGCCCCAAGATGGCACAGGTGCACAGACTGCTTCATAACTTGAACTGAAATCAATACTACCAACCTCTCTTTCTTCTTTGCAGCTGCTTTCAACAATAAATTGTTCAAATCCTAAACTGTCAGAATTGAGAGGGACTCAAGAGACCATTGTGTACAAACTTCTCATATGATAGATGAGGAAACCAAAGTGCAAAGAAGAAAGTGACCTTTTCAAGGTCACACAGCTGGTAGGGACAGAGCCTGAATCGGAACTCAGGCTCTTAGAACCCAGGCTGGCCTCTTTTTGTTCTACCATCCAGCTCCACAGCTGTGAATTCGACACGTACCCACAATTCTATTTTCACAGGTAAAGAAAGAGAACTTCAAAGGAGTAAATATAATTTTCTCACGGTCTTGGGTTATTGTGACTCCATAGCTTTCTCCAGAACAGTGTTCTCCACATTGTATTTTGTCTCTTACTTCAAGAAAACTTAAAATACGAAAACCTTAATTTTCAAAACAAACAGAGGGGTGATTATTCTCATCAGAAACGGCTTTGGTGCACATTTCTTTTAAAGAGGTGAACTCTCTCAAGTGTCTTTGAAACATGAGTCAGTTTTTAATAATTCCATCTGCATCCAGCTTGTTAGGAATGAAGCAACTGAATGAAATCAGGCACAGCCCAAGCCACAGCCTCACAGTCCTGTCATGTCGAGTGTCACGAGGGCACTTTCAACATACCCAAGCCAAAAAATAAACAAATCAATCAGAGATAACACACCAAGAGTGGAAATAAATGGAAAACACACACACACACACACACACACACACACACACACGGAAAAAAATCAAGCACTTCATAACATATCTTTTAAAAACCATATGTTGATTTAAAGAAGTTTTTAAATTAAAGTATTAGGATAATTTTGCCTTAGAGTTTAATTTTGTTGGCACTAAAAGCAGCATAGCTCTAGTAATCTTTTGTGTCACTCATGTATTCATGTTCTGGGCTTTTCCATGCAAAAGTATTTTGCAGCTTTGCCCAGTACTTCTTTCAAGAATCTTGTGACACTTCCATCCCCCGACCCAACAGGGGCGGCCAGATGTCTTTGCTGTTAAGAGGATTACTGAGACGTTCTCCTTTATATAATCCAGAAGACTGGGAATAACAGGAAAGAGCAAAGAAGAGATGTCAAGGAGAGAGGTTACAAGCAAGGGCTTCTCTTCAAAGATGCTCTCTAAGCAAGGAGAGGTCAAAACACGTTTTAACGGACACTGATAAAGCAGGGGCTCGGGAAGCTGGGTACCCGGCGCGAGTTTCCTAGGCAAGCAGAGGGTTAGCTTACATCCTCCATTAAGGGTTAAGCTTTAAGCCCAAGAGCTTTGGGTGAGTCAGGGCCAGAGCCTGGTGAAGAAAGGAGACACCTTATCTCTAATCAGCTCGGCCTCAAAATAGCTCTCTCTTCCCTCGGGCAGAGACCCGTCATCCCTGCCCAGCACAGCACAGCACAGCACAGCAGTGTGGAGGTGCCCCAGCCCACTGAGTCAGAAAGTCAATGAGCGTGCTTTATTCATCTCTTGCACAAGTTAGAGCTCTCTGGGTGAAGCACTGCAAAATTTAGCAACCTTCAAGATGGCCTGAGAATCAGGATGTTCCAGTCGGGAAGGACCTTACAATTTACCTGGATCAACCGGTCATTTTACAGATGGATAAACTGAGACCCAGCGAGAAGAAATGATTTGCACAAGCAAACCCAGGGAGTCCATGGCTGGGCCAAAGGCGAAAACCTGGAACTAGAGCAGACATTCTCTTTCCCTGGCAGTGCTGCTGTACTTGTCTGAAAAATGAATGAAACACTCATTGCCCCCCCACCCCGTCAATTTTCCTTCCATTGTTAAGGAAATCATTTCCAGTGCTCCCAGAGCTTCCAAGTCAACACTCTCACAGGCAGCTGTTGTTACACTCTTCCATCGTGAGTTTCTCAAACTTCATCTTCTATCTTCATTATCCAGGCAGCTTTACTTTTGAGGTTCTATATATGGGATGCCACGGTGGTTTTCCCCCCACCCAGGCTGCTGGAAGAGAATGTTACAAATGGGTAATTGAAGGACTCGGGGAGTTGCTTAGAATGGGGTCAGACAAAAATGCCCACCAGCCTCATCAGCGGCTCACCCCTGCCGAGGGTTATGACTCACAGCTAGGGACGTGCCCTCCCAGGGCCCATCTGTGAGATGGCACAGCTGAAACATTCCTGCTGCCACACTTCCTACACGGCCATTTGCATACTGTGCCCTTTTGTGCAGCCGCTACACAGTATGGGCTCTGTCGAGAGCTGTAGGAGGCACACAAGTTCTAAGCAGGGAAGGGGCCAAGCCTGGGGCTTGCAGATGCTGCTGGAAACTGCGCAGAGTAATGGGATGTAGAATGGGGACGAAAGACTGGAGTGTGCAGTTAGGAAATGCCTGGCTCCATCGAGCTTTACGCAATTTTGTTTCAGCTTATCACCGTCCAGGACTTTGTGTCTGAGACCAAAGAGAAATAAAGCGCTAAGAGGCAGAAATTGAAGTTCTCTGTGGTTGTCATCTCTTACATGTTCCCAGTTATTTCTTGCATGAGTCACTTGGCTGGACTTATCACAGCTCTTAGGTGGAAAGTGGCCCCTAGTTGTTCTTCATATGTGGGATTTATTTTCTTCTAGATAGGCTCCAAGCTACTCCCCATAAGGCCCAAGGCTTTGTAATTCCCCTAGGGCCTCCCACTATAGTGCTGGGCACACAGCAGGTGCTTAATAAATGTTTAATAACTATGTCCTACTGGGTCAGCATCACAGTTCTACACTCACTTTGTCCTAAAGCCAGATCATGCCATGAAGGCCTTCATTTTACTCATGAGAAGGCAAAGGGCAAAGACAAATGATCATCTAGGGTTTACACACATTCAATGGCAGAGCCAGGCCTCAATCCCAGGTCTTTTGAAACTAAATCCAGTCCATCTATCTGTCTATCGTTTATCATAGTATGGAGACAAAAAATATTATGCTAAAGAACTTTAGGCTAAAGTTAGTGAAAAGGGAAATAGTATTAGCTCATTGCTTGAGGGATCTTAAAATTGTCATGTCAAATTTTTAAAAAGGATATTTTAACTAATATATCCTTAGCTTATTACATGAGTTACATGAACATTCTCAAACATTCATGTAATTATAAAAGTATTTCTTTCCTAGCAGGAGTTCAATCATAATCAATTGTTTTATCAGAATAAAAATGTTTCCTTTTTAGCTGAAGATCTAAAAGTTGGATGCAAATTAATGCCTAGTAAGATTAATCTCTCTCTATGAGGTAAGGTCTTATTGTTCTAATATCAACCCAACATGGATTTTGAACTTCTCAGTAACATTCATATTCATGTTCAAAGACTATCCTATCAAAGGAATATTAACAAGTATTCAGTGGGTGCCTACTGGTTGCACTGCATGGTTCTGACTGGCCTTTAAGTTTGGCCATTAACTAACTAGCTTTGAGACCTTAGGTACATTCTAAAGGACCCAACATTTTTGAATGTCAACTGTGTGCCAGGAACCTTGAAACACACTTTACATATGTTATTTCATTTAATCTTCATGACAATCTTATGATTTACAAATGAGGACTCTGAGGAGGAGAAAGGTCATTAACCTAATGAAAATCACACTGCTAATAAATGGCAAAGCTGGGATTTGACCCAGATATGAGTGACTCTAAAGCCCATATTTTTCCTGCTATACCAGAGCTTCTCAATCCTAGGTCATATTAGTATCACCTAAGGAACTGTTAAATAATACAGATGGCTTGGGTCCCACCACAGACCAATGGCATCAGAATATCTGGGGGTAGAACCTGGATTTCTAAAAATCCCTAGATGATTATAATATGCAACTAGGGTTAAGAACCACTGTATGAGGTACACTGAGCTTCAGTTTCTTCAAGAAGAAGTTTAGATGGACAGCTCTAAGCTCATGTCTACTTCTGTAGTCTAATTCTGCAGTCACCACGTCTACTTCTGTAGTCACCAAAACTGTGGTGACAGTTGTGGGGGACGCATTGCTCCTTGAGAAGTCCCAATGTACTGGGAGTAAGCAGCTGTTACCCACCCTGCCAGGTACTCCCCCAACTTTATACTTCAGTGTAGGCTCTGAGTAAAGCTAGTCAAACATCCAGGGATAAGACTTTAAAGTATACAATTATTTCATGTATTTTTGAAATTTCATTTATTTATTTATTTATATTATTCAGAACAAGGCCCTAACTCTAAATAGATTCCCCATGCCATCTTTCCCTTTCTGCCTCCTTTTCAGGTATTTTCATAGTTACTTGTTGAAATCCCTATTGCTCCAAACTATCTTAATGCTACTTCTGTACATCATTATATCAAAAAGTCTTTTGAAACTGTTCACAAACTTTGACCCAGAGTTCCTCTTCAGGAAATCTATTCTAAGGAGGTAAACAGCAGAAAGATTTTATGAAGATGTTCATTTCAGTATTATTTATTATAGTAGAACATTGGAAACCACTCATACGTCTAATAGCAGGGGAATGAGTTAGTAAAATATGGTATAGCCTACTAAATGGTGAAATAGCCATCACAAATGATCTTTACATACAGACTTTTAAATGATGTGGAAAAATACTAACACTTATGATACTGAATAAAAAATGTAGGGCATACCAAATTACACAGAGTTAATCTATGAGTGAAAGATTACATGGAGTTGAGTAATCTCAACTATGTATGTTATTGAACCAAACTTGAGTCTGCTTGCCTACGTGCAGTAAAGCCAATTTACTGACACCAGGTTGTGGGGAAGGAAAGTGCAGCATTTATTGCAGGGTGCTGTACAGAGTCCAGGACAGCTAGTGCTCAAAAAGCCCAAACTCCCTGATGGCTTTCAGCAAAGCATTTTTAAAGGCGAGGTGAGGGAGGGGAGTCCCAGGGTACTTCATCAGCTCGGGCACAATCCTCTGATTGGTTGACGGTGAGGTAACAGGGCTGAGTCACAGGGGTGAATATAATCAACCCTTAGAGGCCAGTAGGCCTGGGGACTATGTGCTCATTATCATCAACTAGTTAATTTCTTCCATTTGGTGGGGGTTTTAGTATCTGTAAAGCAGCTCAGGAAATGTGCATCAGATACTATTATCTAGGTACTTCAGAGAGGAGCTACAGCAGAGGATATGGGGGAGGGGAAGGACCCATAGGGTCCTGCTCTATTACATGTACTTATTTTTATACATAGAAAAATGAAGAAAAATACTCAGGCAAAGGTTAAAATACCTGAAATTGTTTTCACCATCAACCCAATTCTAAATGTTTGGAGAAGAGAATATAAGTGGTTCTGGGGACTTCCCTGGGGGTCCAGTGGTTAAGACTCTGTGTTCCCAATGCAGGGGGCACGGGTTCCATCCCTGGTGGGGGAACTAACATCCTGTATGCCCTGTGGTGCAGCAAAAAAAAAAAAGAAAGAAAGAAATTTAAAAAGTAGTTCTAAAACAGGCCCTGTCCAGAAAATCTTACATTTGGCCCTTGGCCTATAGGCCTATGTGGACATAGGACTTACAAACATTAGAGTAGAAACATGAAACCACAGGTCAAATAATTCTTTTAGGTGTGGGAAGCAAAGATCCCTTTAAAATTAGAATCAATATAAGGGAAGAGAAACTGAGAAAACCTACTGGCCCAAATCAACTCTAATCTAGGAAGGCTGTTAAGAAGGAAATGGGATTCACAGGTGAGTTAACTTAGGACAACCAAGGCTCCCATTTTCTAAGTATTTTCACATCCCTCTAATGCGGGTAGGACGCTTAGTGTTGGGCTTGGCCCCATCTCACTGATGAGGAAGCCAGAGCCTCAGGAAGGTGCAGGGACTCGCTGGGTGTCACGGCGGCGGCAGCGCGCGGTCCAGACCCAAAGCTCCGTCCTCTGCCGCCACCGCGGGCCGAGACGGGCGTCGGGAGGAAGGCAAAGGCCCCGCTGCGGCTTTGTACCGGGGGTCCCGCTGCCGGCTGGGACTTTAGACGTTATCAGCTCGTCAGAAGCAAGGTAGGCCCCGCGGGCAGGAATCCGAAACCGGCTGGGGCGTGTCGTTGACGGGCTGGGGCCCGAGGGTCACCCACCGCGTGAGGGACGACCGAGAGTTCAGGCCTCCTGTCCCGTCTCTGCCCTGACGGCCGCAGGCGGGCCTTGACCTTGCCTGGGCTCGTCGTGGGCCCCGCGTGCCTGTGTTCCTGTGCTTCGGTGTCTGGTTTTCCCTCTCTGACAAATTGAACCTTGTACTTTTTGCAAACGACCTGTGTTTGTTCAGCAATCGACCAGCAGCGGGAAAATTGCAGGCGGCGGCCGGGTTTGTGGAGGGTTTTCCAGATGCCAGGAGGTCCTGGGGGCCCTCCAGGCCTTCAAGTCAGCTGGTGACTTGAGCTGAACCCCAGGTGGCTGCCCTAAACTGAGGGTTCCTAAAGCTTCCTTAGGCCAAGATTTGTAATGAAGGATGTCCTAGGCCACAATTCAGTGACCATCTAGTATATTTTGACCATCTGAAAGCCCTCTTTAGCCTTAAGAAGCAAATATATTTAATGATGATAATGATAGTAATACATTTAGGAAGACTATGGTGATTCTTTTGTCCTTAACTTCTGTCTCCCCCTGCTTCTTTTAAATGCAAAACAGGTCCCCTTTTTGCTGTTGTTAGCTTCAGAAACCAAAGCAAGCTATTCCAGCTTTTGTTCAAAATAGGGCTTAACCCACAATGGAGGTTTTGTTTTTCTAGATTTGAAAATCTATTTGGAATTTACACAAATGGCTTTCACCTCAACACCTTTTGTCCAAATAGAAACACAAAACTGTACTTCTCTTTCCTTCCACACACTGCATTTCCCGATATCTTGCGTACACATCAAATTGTTCGCCCTTAAACACTCTTATTAAAGAGCTATTAAATGCTGCTCTCAAATAATGTTTATCTTTGCATTTAAAAAGGGAGTTAGATGTTGCCAAGACAATCGGCAAGGGTAATATGTAAGGTACTTGGCAATTCTCTAAACTTTTCCTTCTCTGGAATCACAAGGTTCTCTTCCTGGATTAGATTACTCTGGTACGCAATAGAGATGTGTTCTCAGATCGTTTAACATCATGCCCCTAAGCTTTTATCCGATGTCATTTTAAGAAATGGTCAGGTGAAAAACAACTTTAAATTCTCTGTAAAACTGCCATAGACATTCATTATGTTGCTGAATATATAAAAAAAAAAACCCTTGCAAATAGTTTCCACTTGTACTTCAGTACTAAGATAAAGTTTGGCTGTGTTTTCTTTTATCAATTAATGAAAGCCGCGGAAGGTATCATACAGTTCTTTTTGCCTTCAGCGCCAGGAATCTCAGAGCTTCGTTTTCTGCTCCATCTCAAGAATCCCTCCTAACCTAGCTTTTCTGGATTAATTCCCATTCTATGACCCCTTTTCCCCAACCACCACCAGATTTTGCTTTTTCTGACTTATTTATACCGTCTTTGTTCATATGTTTTTTTTATGATCCCCTCGAAACTTCCCAGAAGTGAGAGGATATAAAAATTAGTTATTCTAGATTGCCTCAAAATGTTCTTTCAATCTGCCTCCAACACTATCTTCTATCTTTTTTAGTTTTGTTGTCTGTTCAGGTGACATTCACTTTCAAGACTACCAAAGGCCTACCCAGAGCTGTGTACAGTCCCAGCGATCCTTAGCTCTGCTCCTCTCTCTCCATTCAAGAAAGATAGCTAGTCGAATGTATTACTGTTTCGAGTGAGTCACTCACAAGCCTCAGTACTTTTTTTTTAATTAGTAACAACTGACACGCAGCACACCTTGCAGCTCTGGGGGCCTCACCCAGTGCCCGGACCCTGGGTGCAGTGCAGCTGGGACACCGCAGCTCATGAGTCATTCCTTATTTTCCCTCAAGTGGTAGCACAGATTTCCTTAATTCAAGTGTGCTCAACTCATTGTTCAAGAAAGCCTGACATCTGTGCTTCCTTCCATACCGCAGGAAAACTTTCTCATTTCCCTAGAATTTATTTGCCAGCTGTGAGGAAAGGAGTATTAGCAAAGTTACTCAGGAAGCAACTGGGAAAAACTCTTGGGGTTCTGAGGATATTTAGAGGAATGGCTGATGGAGAAGGGAAGGAGAATAAACATTTCTTGAGCCTCAGCTGTGTGCCAGACACCATATATGTCGAGTACTAGGCAAACTTTTTTAACCTTCCCTGCAGGACTCTGAGGGAGGCACATTTATACTCATCTTTCAGATGAGAAAAAAAGCTCGGAAGGGCTAAAGGACTTGCTCAAGTTACATCACTATTAAGTGCTGAGTCCCAGATTCTAACCCAGTTTGATAGATGATGGGGCTCATTCCATGTTCACTGTAAATTCTGCTCTCAGAGAGCAAGACTGTTAATAAACTACCACGAACTGAGGACACAGGGTCCTATAGTGCAGGCCTCAGGCAGGGGCTCTGAGACCAGGGTGCCTGGATTCAAAGCCCAGCCGTGTCACCAGGTGCATGACCTTGGACAGATTACTTAACCTCACGGGCCGCCTGTTTCATACATCTACAAAATGGGTACAGTTGTTGTGAGAAGCAAAGTAGTTAATCCTGGCACAGTGTCAGCCTTCAATAGGTGTTATTTGTCATTCCCCAGCTATACCCCCAGTGTTATTTTATTGCTGCTTTCTTGCCCAAATGATGGTGTTTTTATGTCTGCCTATGTTAAGAAATCATTTACTTGGAATGGTAGGTCTTCATAGTGGGGTCATCTTTGGAACTGCCTAGGTAGGTTTTAAAATATTGATGCCTGTTTCCCACCCCTAGAAATCCGGATTCAGTTAATCTGGGGAGTAGCCTAGGCAGGGGGAAGAAGGTTCTTGGTGGTTCTTAAAGTGTGATCCCTGGACCCACAGCTCAGTATAACCTCAGAGCTTGCTTGTTGAAAACATAGATTCCCAGGCTCCACCCTGGACCTATTGAATCAGATTCTTGGGGAGCAGAACTCAGCAAAACAGGTCTTCTGGGTGATCTGGCATCCATGAAAGTCTGAGAGCCAATGCTCTAAGGGGAGGCAGAGCCCTGAGATAACCTCATCCTAAATACGAGGCCTGGAGACTGAGGCTGACCTAGAGGACCTATGTATTCGTTTACACTGAACAGTGAACCGCTAGTACACTAGTCTCCCTAGAACCCTAATATGCTGTGACTCGATCAACCCATCCTCTCCCAGCCCCAAGGAAAGCCAGGTCCCCACCAGAAGTCTCTTTATTAAATGTTGAAGGACATCAAGCTCAAATAGCCCAATTTGTACATTTCATGATGGGGATCGTGAAACCATAAACTAAAAATGTTGAATTCCTCTGAATCCACATTACCAAGAGTCCATTGGCTACAGCCCCTCCCCTCATATCAGAGTACCCTGCCATAGGCCTGTGGACCCTAAAACTCCCTCCCCTCTTCTGGGCACTGAGGGACGGGTACTGCTGTCCTTTGCCTTGGTTACTCTCCTTTTCCTTTGCTCCCGCCACCCTGCCCTCTCTCCCGTAATCGGTGCCATCTGTCTTGTATTAATACACTTCAGAAGGTTTTAGTTGGATATTGCAGTCCATAGAGCTACTCCGTCCCTTCTAGTGACTCCGTATAACTCTGTTTTGACACCTGACATGCTCCGACACTCTCAGAGGCGTGAATGTCTATTTCCCGACACTCTCAGAGGCGTGAATGTCTATTTCCCTCTTTTCCTTATAGGCAACTCCCAGAGCACTCAGAATTCTTCGGCACCTGTGTCTTGTTCCTGCTCCTTTAGCCATCATTAGTCTCTTTTGAAAATAAGAAATGTTTGCATTAAACTTTTGCCTTCAGTGTCTGTCCAGATTCTGTGGACAGAAGATGTCTCTCCAATGTCATACAATGTATCTTTCGTCATCTGATTAAAAGAGAAAGGCCATTGTAGCTTGGAGTAAAACAAATGCCATCTGTGCATCTTTGGTGGTGTAACTTCTCACAGGAAAAACACTCATGTTTTTCTCATGCCTCATGGAACTATCCACGGAGAAACTTGTAGTAAAACTATACTTTTTTCTAAATGATTCATTTACTTCTAGATTACTTTGCCTCAGCTTCGCAAGTGAATGAGAACAGAATCGTGAAAGCAAGGACAAAGAACAACAGCAGAATGTGGGTGTGTGGGTGGGGGGAGCAGAAGAGAGAAGGTGTGAATGAATTAGCAGGGAGGCGGGGGAAGGAGGCAGAGGGAGAGACGGATCCAGGAGTATCCAAACTCTAGGCCAAGGAGAGGTTACTGCAGACGGGTGTTAAACTTAGTCTCAGCAATAGAGGCGAAAAGGAAAACAAGACAAATTCTGTTGCTTGCTCTGTAGCAGGATGTTAAGGGGGGGCTTTTCCTCCTGCTGCAGAATCTCAGCCGATCCCTTAAAGCTAAAAACAAGGGGTATTATGCGGCCATTCCACATTCTATGGAGGGCAGAAGACCATCCACACAGAACTTGCTAAGCAGTGACCCGTAAAATGGAGCTCAGTGACCCTGAGCCCATCACCGTGGGATGTGGAGAGGAGGGGAGGGGTTTGATGAGGAAGACAAGAGTGGTGAGTTGTCAGTGCGCTGAGAACATGACTCTTGACCTCAAGCCAAGTGGAGGGAGCTCCCAGAGAACCACTGGGAGAAGGTGGGGTGCCCCCAGGAGGGGAGGAGGGGAGGAGGGGAGATGGACATCTTGTCTCCTGGCTGGTCCAAGCAGA
This sequence comes from Neophocaena asiaeorientalis asiaeorientalis, assembly GCF_003031525.2. Taxonomy (NCBI): domain Eukaryota; kingdom Metazoa; phylum Chordata; class Mammalia; order Artiodactyla; family Phocoenidae; genus Neophocaena; species Neophocaena asiaeorientalis. Next base: position 99,496 of record NW_020172717.1, read on the forward strand.
GCCGTGGAAATGCTGTGCCCCACGCTGTCACAGGACTGGGACAGAATGTGGGAGGGGCTTCTCAGGAGAGCTTGACCTGTGTCCCCAGGTGTTTAGGAGGGCTGGACCCTGACTGTCATATGTCTGTAATACACACTGAAATGCTTCTGACTAGGCAGGGTGACGCGGTGTGTGTTAAACTGTGCCCTTCCGCACACTCTAGAGGCAGCTACCACAGGAGGATATACAGTTATCTCTACCTTTGAACAATATCAGAGGCTTTGCTAATTAGCATAATGAGCATAATAAAATGGATTTTATTTTGTGAAATTAACAGGACTGGAGTTATGTGGATTGGCCAAGTGTTTGTGACTCTCCTCACACTTGTGTGAACTGAGTGTGGATCTAGGGGCCTGTAGCCTGTACCCTAAAAGGCACCAGAGGTTTGATCCCTAAAGGGTCCTTTGGCTAGCAGTTGGTTCGAAGGAATCTGGTTGTCTGATGTGCTAAACCTGTAGTTTATTTGAATCTTACCTCTACGACACTGTGACGTTTCCCTTGAGTGAGTCTCTTGTGCAAAGTCAAAGAGCTTTCATGATAACCTAATAGCAGAGTTGTGAAGAAATAATCAACCTCACCTACTTCTATGGATCAGCAGCTGCTATTACCTCCCACAAATAACCAATGGTCGTGCCAGGCCAGATTGGCCAGGATGGTTCATAACACTGAAACTGACCTGGAAAAATCTAAAGGTGAGACCCTGGCTAGAGCTGCCTGGGACAGGAGAGTGGAGAGGAAGGGCCGAGTGAGGGTGGCCTGCAGGTGCTGTGCTGGGTGAAGCAAAGAAGTATGTTCACTGTGGTCAAGTGGAGACCAGGCAGGCGTCCCCACCCAAGAAGATGGAATGCAACACTTCTGATAGAAAGTCAGGTTCTTTCCGGGCACACGGTGGGTGGAAGGACTGACGGAAGAGTTTGGTAGGAGAGGACCAAGGGTTGGGACACTTTGCTGGAGACCCATGTGGTTGGAGATCTCCAAAATGCTCCTTGAGCAAGGAGCAGTCATTTGGACATCAGCCACTTCCGAGTCTGTGAAATCGACCTGCCTCTTGCCTCCCCACCTTGGGAGCGGGAGCCGGCAAAGTGAGTGGCAGACAGTAGGAAAGTCAGGTGGGAGACCAGTCAGAAAGCCAACCACCTTTGTGCCCAGTGCCCGGCTCTGCATGTCTGCAGGCTTCAGATGGGGAAAGCTTCCAATTAGATGAGAGCTTAAAGCTCTGATGGGAGACTGGACTGGACTTCCATACCTAAAAATGAGATGTTTCTTAATACCGGAAAGTGACTGAAAAAGCTTTAGGATACGCCCCACATTTCACCCCCGAAAGCTGAAGAAATAATTCAACAGAGGGGGCTTAAAAGGGTGCTGATGAGAGGAAAATTGTTTATTTTTTATATCCAACTGAGTCCAACTTGATCAAGTATGTACAACTCTCACTGAAGAAAAGGGACTTCATATTTTTATTGTAACCTCCCAAATTATGTTTATATCACATTAAGTAGAAATCCAGGGGTGGCAAATTAGTTTTCAAACATAATCTTTAAAGCCATCGACTGAATAGCAGTGGGAAGGAGGGGTAAGGAGACATGTGTCAGTTACCCATTGCTGCTATAACAAATTACCACCAACTTACTGGCGTATAGCGACACAAATTTATTATTTTATAGTTCTGGAGGTCAGAAGTCCGAAATGGGTTTCTCTGCACTAAGATCAAGGTGCAGGCAGGGCCAATTCCTTCTGGAGGGGCCAGGGAGGAATCTCCTTATTTTTCCAGCTTCTAGACCCTGCACGCCTTGGATTGGAGCCCCGTCCCCCATCTTCAAAGCCAGCAGCCAAGCATCTTCCAATCTCTCTGACTCTGCCTCTCCTGCCTCCTTTCACTTATAAGGATCCTTGTGTCTGTGGGATTATCACCCAGGTAATCCAGAATGAACTTTCATCTCAAGATCCTTAACTTAATCATACCTGCAGAGTCCTTTTTGCCATGTAAGGTGATATATTCACAGGTTCCCGGGACTAGAGGGTGGACGTCTGTGGAGCGAGGGCAGGCGGCATTATTCCGCCTGCCACCGCACAGGCCCAGGCACAGGAGCTGGCCTGTGGTTCATCTCTCAGAGAACCCCTCACCCTGGCCTACTGGTGAGCCAGGCAAAACGGTGGCCTCGAGGAAATAACCTCTGTAATCTTGGGAAAAGCACATAATCAGTCCATACTTCAGTTTCTTCATCGGTGAAATAGTGCAATGGGCTCTAAAGCGTCTTCCAAATCTAAACCCTATGCTCCTCTTTTCTTTGGCAAAATAAGCATTTGAAGAAATCTGGTTGCTTAACTCAAGAAGCCAAACTGATGTTTTTCCAGTGTACGCTGCCCAGCCCACAGCCCCGCCCTGGGCTGCGGAGGCTCCGACAGCCCACTGGATGGGAGACTGGGAGAAAGCAGGCAGCCCTTTGCTCTCCCAAAGGCAGAGGAGGGGCCTGGAAGGCACAGGTGGGAGGTTGGGTGATGGTGCCAATCTCAGAAATGGCTGCTGACTCAGAGCTGCTCCAGTGGTCCAGGGAAGCCCCAGCAGGATGAGTCACGGCCCTCTTAGGCCTGCTCCTCTCAAGTCGGCACACAGGCTGCCTCTGATCTCCCTGGAGCCTCAGGCTCCTAGAACAGCACGTCTCTAAACGCTGGAGATGGATGGAACTTCAGACACCATGTCACAGATATCCTTCCCTGTCACGTGATCTCGAGCTGGTTGTGTTTTGGCTCTCCGGCTACTCGGATAAATTGTAGTGTTTTGGTGGCCCACCTCCCTCCCTGGTTTGGCCTTAAAATTAAGGTTCACTTTGCACCCTCAGCCCCATGGGCCTCAGAGAGGCACCCCAGGTCCTCAGGACTCCTGTAGACCACCTACAGCTTCCATTTTTGAGGTAGTGTCATCTATCAGCAAGAGCTCTGGGCCATAGATCAGGGAACCAGGGCTTCCCATTCCTGTCCTCTGAGCAGCTCTGGGGCCTTCAGCAAGTCACACCATCCCTTTGGGCCACGTAGGGGTTTGATGATATTTCTTCCAAAGCCCCTTCCAGCAGCCATCTGAGGGGATCAGAATAGATCATCCTGAAAGTCCTCTTTGGTTCTGGAAGTCAGTCATCCTCTGTCACAGAATTCCTGAATATGGTGAGTCTGGCTTGGCTTGGGGAAAGCCACAGCTACCCCCAAATGCAAGCCTTCCTTGGATTAGCTTTTCCTGTGGCTCTTGACCGCCACATCTGTCCCCCTGCCACGCAGCTCCTGAGCCACAGCCTCTGCACCCAGGCATTCTGCCGAGGGCCCCTTTCCTTTCCTGAGCAGGTTTCTCAGTCCTGCCAGCCTATCTAGGTGATAGGCTAGACTGTCACCTCTACGTGCCAGTCCCCTGGGGGAGGTGGTCAGAGGTGCGACTGTGGAGACCAGAAACTGGACCGGGACTTATTATTCATCCACGTGACAAGCCTATCGTTCCTCTTTCATCGTGAGGCCTGCCTAACCAGACCAGCGCTGGGGTCACCGTGTGTGAGAGATAGGAGAGACTCCTGCCTGTGTGGTAACTCCGAGGGCAGGCACTGTTCAGCGGGTGGATGTCACCTCTGTCCCTGGAGCCTCTGGAGCACCCAGGGCCTTCATCCACCCACTCCACCCTTCTAGGGCCTCTGTGTAAGGCCTCGTCCCCCTGCCTCAGGCCCTGCCACACTTTGCCAAGGTTCCAGAACCTTCTTGCCCCCCTTTGAACCAAACAGGTGCTCTCTGAAAGAGAACAGGTTTGCCTTTTGCCACATCCATTTCAGAGTCAGCGGGCATCTCATGTTTACCCTTAAAAGAAAAAAAAAGCAATCTTTTTCTGCTCATCCAACGGGAGAAGCGCGTATTTATGTCATGGGTTTAGGCACCACCCTCACCTCTGCAGAAGGACACAAGGCAAATTATGTGTGTGGTAAACTAGCTTCCCCTGGGGTCCAGGCTCCGTGCAGACGGGGCCTCCAGGAGAGGGTCCGCCCTCCTCCTGGACGTGTGCTCAGCTGCGGGAAGGGAGAAAGGCCTATTGTTCCCGCCACTTTCCTTTTTTGCTGTACCTCCTGGCCCAGGCCACCCAGCACCCCCCCGGGCCCCGCGCTGAGTCCGTCCTGTACCCTGTGCACAGCGAACGCCTTGTGTGCGCCTTTGATGTCCGCACTCAGTTCTGGGGGGAGCGGAGGGTACATCTCCCACCTGCGAGGCTCCCCGGGGGGCCGGGCAGAGCGAGTGAACAAAGGCACGCGGGGTGGGGCTGGGGTGGGGGGCAGGGCCTGGGTCGCAATGCAGGGTCACCCTCCCACCCTGACGCCGGGATGGGAACGGGGGCTGCTGCTCCCGGGTGAGTGTTGGGATGCGGGACGTGGCAGGGCTGCGCCGCCGGCATCATCAAAGTCTCAGGTCTTCGGAGCACCCAGCCCGCCGAGGCTCCGAGGGAGAGTCTCGCAGGAGGAGCCAGGAAATTCTGGTCGCCCGTCTCTGTCACCGTGTGACCTCGCGCGACCCCGAGCCTCCCAGGGTGAGCCTCTCTGCCCCGAGAGGGGCAGTAAGTCCCGCCCCGCCCGCCTGCTTCCTGGGGCTGAGAGGCGCTAACACAGCCCTCTCCGAGGAAGCGCTGGGAGAAGCAAAAGGCCTTTGTGAGTCAGCGGTGGGAGTCCAGTTGCTCGGTCCTCACCCACGATTTACCCGCCACCCCGGGTCCCATAAGAATCTGGTGAGCTCGTGCTGCCCCCTAGTGGCTAAACCGCTCCTCATAATTCATTTCTCTTTTTTAAATTTATTTTTAAATAAATTTATTTATTTTTGGCTGCTTTGGGTCTTCGTTGCTGTGCGCGGCTTTCTCTAGTTGCGGCGAGCGGGGGGCTTATCATGGTGGCTTCTCTTGTTGCGGACCATGGGCTCCAGGCGCGCAGCCTTCAGTAGTTGTGGCATGCGGGTTCAGTAGTTGTGGCTCGTGGGCTCTAGAGCGCAGGTTCAGTAGTTGTGGTGCACGGGCTTAGTTGCTCCTTGGCAGGTGGGATCTGCCCGGACCCGTGTCCTCTGCATTGGCAGGCGGATTCTTAACCACTGTGCAACCAGGGAAGCCCATAATAAGTTTCTTTCCAATTAAATTTCAATCCTCTCAAAATCATCAGAAGAATTAAGGATGAATATGTAATAATGAACCCAGCGTGGATTCAATCTATTTTTATACCAATGCAGTCATAAAAATATATGTTAAAATATTTTTTAATGGAGGAAGTGGCCCATGAGGGCAAAAGTGCATAAAGCAGCCCTGGTCCCAAGGTGGGAAGCATGTTGGAGCTCGCCCTTCCCCAGGCTGCTACCTGCTCCTCCAGGCCCGCGGGGAGCCTGCCCTGGGGACTGATGGTGGCCACTTGCCAAGGCCATCCCCAAAAGGGCCTGTGTTTCCCCCAAGATGATGGAGATAAGATGGAGGAACAGATGGAGAAAGCAAAGCAACTTGTCTGCTTTTGTTCAGCCTTTAAAAAGCCTTTTAAAAACCCCAAAGATTACAAAGTGCCTTGATAAATAGCTCCCTTTCTCTTTGCTGATACTGAGACAGCACTAGTTGGCCTGGAGAGAAATTAGGGCCTTGCATGTTAGCAATAACAAGTGACCAATAACAGTTGGGTTCCCTCTTTATGAGAAGTGTTCTCACAGACTGCTCACAGCAGCCCCAGGTAGCAACTGCCCCTGTTTTCAGATGAGGAATTTGGGGTCTGAAGGGTCACATGCTGGTGAGAGTGGAACCATAGCTTGAACCCAGGGATTCTGGCTTCACACCCTTTGCCCTCGAGTGCTGGGAGTTGAATCACCCCCGCTCTGCATGGTGGAGAGGAGAACGCTGCAGAAAAAGTCAACAAGCTTTTTTCCCCCATACCTGTGGAATTAGTAATCTGGTCAACACCTGTGGAATTAGTAATCTAGTCAACGGTCACCCTCTAGTCATGATGAATTATCAGCTGAAATCTCGTGCCCTTTCACCTGGTTAAGCCCTGTCCTTTTCCCTTCTCATCTGACAGAGATTCCTTGAGAGCCTTGGACATTCCAGACAGCTCTTCACACCCCTCCCAGGCCTCTTCCCGGGCTTCAGAGGAGCTTCCTTTTAGACTTAGCCTCCTGGCATTGGGACAGGGATGAAAGGTTGCTGGACTTCTGGAGGCTTCCCTCCATGGCTCCCTCCAGCCCCTCCTCCTAAACAGGCAGGATGATGGGCAGAACTGAAAAGAATGTTGTCAGTTTGGTGCCAAAGTATCGTCTTGCTTTGAGGAAGCTAAGCACAACACTGAAAAACGTGGACTGACAGTGGAGCGGCAGGGGGGCAGCCATGTCACAGAGGACTCAGGGACCCAGGAAGGCAGTTGACAACCCATCATAGCTGCTGGGTTTGCTGAGAAGGGCTTCTGACACCCACAGTGCAGTGAAGTGACACAAAGACTTGCTTCTTTACCCATATGAGGCGTGAAGATTCGAGCAAGCGTGCAGAAAGCCTTCTTCCAGATCTTTGATCTCTGGTGGAACTAAGTGAGATTATATGTGGGTTCTTACACAGGCTAGGAATACTCACATTTCATAAACCTCTCTTGCATACCAGCCCCTGGCCTTTTTGCATATGTCAAATCATTTAACCATTGGAAACCCCTGTGAGGTAGGGATTATCTGCCTGGCTTTACCTATTAGTAAATTGAGGTTCAGAGAGGCTGAGAGATTTGGCCAGGATCACAAAGCTAATTAGGAGAGTATCAATCAATTCAGGGCATAAGATAAGCTCCAGAAAATGTTTTGTTTTGGTTTTTTTAAATAAATTTATTTTATATATTTATTTTTGGCTGCTTTGGGTCTTCGTTGCTGCACGGGGGCTTTCTCTAGTTGCAGCAAATGGGGGCTACTCTTCGTTGCAGTGCACGGGCTTCTCATTGTAGTGGCTTCTCGTTGCAGAGCACGGGCTCTAGGCCCCTGGGCTTCAGTAGCTGTGGCACGTGGGCTCAGTAGTTGTGACTCTCTGGCTCTAGAGCATAGGCTCAGTAGTTGTGGCTCACGGGCTTAGTTGCTCTGTGGCATGTGGGATCTTCCGGGACCAGGGCTCGAACCTGTGCGTTGGCAGGTGGATTCCTTAACCACTGTGCCACCAGGGAAGCCCTAGCTCCAGAAAATGTTGCACCCTTGAGACCATAGTTTGCCTGACCCAAGACACCTCTGGATACTTTTCTGCTTTGGGGCCGAAGTGAGCCCCTCGTAGCATGTTAGGTTAGTGTGTACGGTCTCCCCACTGATTGGATTTATAAGTTGAGTGATTGGATAACTTAGTTATGCATTTGTGCCCGTCCCCGCTCCACTCCCTGCAGCCTCGGCCTTTGGCCCAGTTTCCTGTTCCCTGCCTCCACCACACATGAAGGCCGAGTCCCGACTGTGTCAATCCCAGTGGCCTCATTTGTCTGTCTGCCACAGATGTCTGGGCAGCTATGGGCAGCTGACCAAGATAAGAATGGAAAGTCCATGGGCTTTGGAGCCAGGAGGGCTTGAGTTTAAATTCCACCTCTGCCATATTTTTAGGAAAAACAACTCAGATTTTAGGATAGCGATGGGGATGAGGATGTTAGAGTCAGAACCCTGTGGTCTCAGTTGGCTGCCAAGTAGAGGAGGGGAGGAACCAGGGCCAGCCCTCTCCAGAGCAGGCTGGACCTTCCTGCCCCAAGATGGGGAATGAGCCCACCGCTGGCAGCTGGCAGCCTTCAGCTCAAGGGGTACAATTTCAGGGCCCAAATAAGACTCCGGTGCCTCTGGTTCTCCAAATTCTCTCCCACACAGTGGTCTAAAACTCACTTTTTTTTTTTTTCGGGGGGGTGGGGTACTCGGGCCTCTCACTGTTGTGGCCTCTCCCGTTGCGGAGCACAGGCTCCAGACGCGCAGGCTCAGTGGCCATGGCTCACGGGCCCAGCCGCTTCGCGGCATGTGGGATCCTCCCGGACCGGGGCACGAACCTGTGTCCCCTGCATCGGCAGGCGGACTCTCAACCACTGCACCACCAGGGAAGCCGTAAAACTCACTTTTAAGGCTCAGTGTAACCATCCCTGGGATGGGACCACAGTTTACAATGTTAAAGAGAAACAGCATGGGGTTCAGGGGAGCATTTGCGTGGAGCCCATCAGAATCTGTGCTTTACACCTGATCTGTGGCCTCTGTTTTCTCATCTTTAACGTATAAAGCTAATACTGTATGATGATAAAGCTAATACTATATGATGATAACTAACACTGCTTCTCTCGATGCTTTTTTTTTTAATTTTAATTTTTTGGCTACATTGGGTCTTCATCGCTACACGCAGGCTTTCTCTAGTTGCGGCGAGCGGGGGCTACTCTTGGTTGCGCTGCGCAGGCTTCTCATTGCGGTGGCTTCTCTTGTTGCGGAACACGGGCTCTAGGCGTGCGGTCTTCAGTCCTTGTGGCACGTGGGCTCAGTAGTTGTGACTCGCGGGCTTAGTTGCTCCGCGGCATGTGGGATCCTCCCGGACCAGGGCTTGAACCCGTGTCCCCTGCATTGGCAGGTGGATTCTTAACCACTGCGCCACCACGGAAGCCCCCGGTGCTTTTTACATAAGTTAACTCCTTCTGTGCTTTCAACAGCCTGATTCCCATGTCCTGGCAAGGCGGGCATGTAGGTCAGATCAGCCGCCCAGGGTCACACAGAGTGAGGAGCAAAGCTGGACTTTGAGCTCAGGTGGCAGAGGGCCTGCTCTTGGCCTCAGGTTCTTATGGGAATAATGAGACCTTCTGCTCAGGTGACAGGGCAGGATTAAGAGAGACCCTGCATCTGGAGCTTTGGGCACAAAGCACGAACTCAGTTAATGCTCTTTTCCTTTCTGGCCTTTTGGATCTGTGAGGAGGGAGCCACAGCCTACCTCTCTCAGCAAAGGTCTGCCTTGCGCATGTAGGTCCTGGATCAGTCTCTGAAGGAAGAATGAAAGGGCGAGTTTTGACAAGGTGGGTGGCAGGGAGGAGGGGCGGGGGGCACCAGAAATAGAGGTACACATGCGAGGCCGCAGTCAGAGGGCTGAAGCTGTGGCCGGTGCCATGGTTCTCCCAAGGCCTGGCCTGCACACCCAGGTGCCACCACGCTGGCTGCGGGTTTGAGTCCATGAGAGGGGACTTCAGCTCCTACTGCCCCTTACATCATGGCATTAGCCTCAGAGAACCCCCGGCGCCTGGGAGCCCCAAACAGCTGGGAAGCCACTCGTCCCCTTCTAATGCCGAGAGAGGGCAGAGGCTACTCCTTGGGCTGGTGGTGTGGGCGGTGGGTGGAGCCTGGGGGGCTGTTGTGAGGAAATAGGGCTGTTCTGTTCCAGGCCTAAGATAGCCCAGGCCCACACCCAAGCAGTGGCTGCCCTACCCCTGTTCTGGCCTGAGTCAATGACTGGCAAATGGAGAACCAGAAAGAGGTCTCTGTAGGGGCCAATGGAGACCAGCTCTCTGATGGAAGGACTCCAAGCCCTGCTGGCACAATTCCGCCAGGACCTGGCTTCACCAACCCAGGCAGTCTGGGCAATGGTTACTGAGGTACATTCATCTCTGTTTATCGAGATCACGCGGGCCAAGGCCAGGTGTTCCCCGGGCCAAAACAAGCAGACCTTGACCGGACAACATACCAATGTATTGGTTTCACCATGTTCCCTCTGAATGTCCCTCAGCTCAATGGATACAGCGTGATCAGGATGGTTTAAGATGACAGATGCACTGCCGCGCCCTGCTCTGACATTAGTTGTATGCTCATAGGCACAGCCTGCTTCTCCGATGCGCAGGAAGCAGGGCAGGTTTTTTCCACAAAGTGGACTCACTGAATCCTAATGACTTGGATGTTTTGGGAGTGGCTGTTTAAAAAGTCCTACCCATGGCTTCAGTTTGCGCTGCTCTTTGTAAGGACAGTCACAACCCCAGACTCTGGGAGGGATTAATCCACTGTCCTTGTTCAGTTTCTTCCCACATAACCAGCTGAACTGAGCTTTTCTTGTTCAAGATTTGCCAAGGATAGTGGAGATCCTGCTTCAGTTGCTGGCATTTCAGAAGGGTTCTTGAGATGACAGAACCTTTGCACTCTCGACATTTTCATCATCGATGAATATTTATGAAGGGCCCACACCGAGGTTGCTTGACGTTCTGAACCTAGATAAGAGGGAAGGTTCTTTATTCAATTGCAAAGGGTGGGGAGGGGTTTACTCAGTCAACTGTGTTTCTTTTATCTTCTGAAAGCCTTCCTTTTCCTGGAAAAAAAAAAGTCATTTTGTTTTTGCAAAGGAAAGAGTAAAGCTTTTGCTAATGCATAGTATTTCTTCAATTATCATTTGGGTTTCTGGATAGGGCTTGTTTTCTGAAACCCTCAAATTACCTTATTCCTTTGCACTAAAAATACTTAGAGTCACTTGAACATTGGTTGAACTCCTGACTGTGGCAGCTTGCGAATTCAACAGATGGTTTCATTTTTTCCGACCCGTTCTGTTTCCTTTTTCCACTCCACCCAAGAACAAATCATGCAGACACCACATTGCTGGAGTGAGTCACCAGGGAACCCATCACTGACTGAGTTCTCCGCCGCCTGCGGTCTAACACTGCCCCCTCATGGTGAGGAGGGCGTGGCCATCTCCTCTCTCACCATCTCTTACCCCCGGGCCCTCGGGCACTAAAGGCTATGTTATGTGCTCTCCAGGGTGAAAGGCTCTGAGCTGTGGACTTTGCTTTTGCCTCCTGTTTGAAACGCAGTGAACCAGACTGCCTCGACCAAGAAAGCCCTCCCCTGGGAATCGGATGCTTGGAAAAGTGCACGAACTATTCCAGGCCTTTGCAGAAAATTTTAGCCTTAGCAGGAGCTCCTTCAGTGGGAGGCCGGGTTTTAATCTCCTCCCTGTTCCCAGAGGCTCACCCATGGCCTGACACTTGGTAAATACTCCATAAATACTTGTGAACTGACTTCAGTTAGTTTCTGTCATCAACAGTCATGTGCTGGGCACTGTTTTGGGTCCCTGATTAAGACGAGGTGTCTGGAGTTTGTATAAAGGACCGTCCCAGCTCTGATTGGAGTCAAGTAATATAGGCACAAGAGATGACACTTGCCAGTGTTTTCATTGCTCAAGAAATAACACAGGCAGTAGGAAGCACCCATGTTTGGTAAAAAGGAGAGCTCCACCGAGGCTGTGACATCAGGTTCAGCTGTTCTGATTGGTGGGGATTGGGCTGTGCCTTTAAGGAAGTGATAATAGTCAAATCTATCAAGTACCTCCTACCCTGTACTGGTGTCCTTTATGTATATCATTAATTCTCACAGCCTTCAGGGAAATGTTATCATTGTCTACGCAAAGATGAGGAAACTCAGGCTCAGAGGAATTTAGCAATTCTATCCAAGGCCACACAGCACTGATCAGGACCAACGGGTTTCTAATGCAGGCTGGTCTAACTCCAGAACCCATGACCCTTCCACCACCCACTGCCAAGGAGGAAAGACCTCAAACCTTATCAGGTATCTTTCTTTGGGCTTAATTTGAAGCAGCTTCCAAAGCAGGCTGCTACTGCTTCTAGGAAGAAAGGGCCAAGTGGGGGAAAGCTGGTGGCCTCGGATACTCTGGGCATGACACTGAACAGGGCCACAGGGTTACTGGGAGCAACCCCAAGACTAGCCAGCTTGCTGCCACAAAGGCAGGCTGGGCTGAGGTGTGGGCCAGGGCACGGCTGCTGGACGAGCTCCCAGGGCACAGCAGGTGAGCGGCATCCACTGCCAAGCTATGAAAGGCTCGACAATTTCAAATCTCATTATGTGAGCAGTTTATAAAGAGGCCAGTGATTCCAGGCTTAATATGGAAAGATGGGATCAAAATGGGACTCTAGCAAAGCCATGCAGGTGGATACACAGTACAGTGGGTGAGTATATGAGCAAAGCATTTCAGGTTGAATCCTGGCTCAACCACTTACTCCTCATGGGTTCCCCACCACCACAGGGTTTTTGAAAGATGCTAAATGAGTTACTATATGTGAAATAGAATGGCACCTGGAACTCGGTGCACATATATATTGGGGTTGCTGTCTCTTCTTCTGCCAGCAGACCTTAGCAAAGGCGTATACTCTTAGAGTTGTTATCAAGGATTCAAGTCTGATTAAGGGCCCAAATGAGGCTTAAGTGGACATGTCTAAAGATACTGTTGCTCCTTTGAAAACAGACAAGTCCTTATTGTGTTCAGAATAAGGCTTACGAGTCCAGCTGATCAGAGTGAGATCTTCCAGCGCCTCCAGCCAAACAGTGACCTCTAGTGGCGGTAGTGCTTATTACTACCTCGTACTGCAAACTAAAAGGCTCCTGTCAGGAAAGAACAGATTGTCAGAGTATGGAAACTTTTATAATCCTTGAGGGAGGGAGGTTGTCCTGGACTGGAGGACAGTTGTTCCGGAAATTGCAGCCATGAGAAGCCCTAAGAACTGGCCGTGTAGGCATCTTGACCTTCAAAAGTCACTTCATGCCCTCTAAAGCCAGTGCTGATGAGAAAGCCGGAGAACTTCTTGTTTTACACTTCCAGAGAACGTACAAATGGTGGAATCTTTCGGTAAATCATACATGTGAAGAAAAGTTTTTAAAATGTTCATCTCAAAGCTTAAGGGGGTTCCCATTGGCCACATTTGGGATAATTTGAACAACAAAATACATAATGATAGTAATGAATTACAACCCACAAAATTAGTCCATTTACAAATGAAGAAATGCTCTTCCTTCCAGTGAGACTCTAACTAATACATGTAGAAGGTATGGTATTATAGAATTAGAAAATTATTTTATTTATTTTGGCTGCGCTGGGTCTTAGTTGTGGCATGCAGGATATTTTAGTTGCGGCAGGCGGGCTCCTTAGTTGTGGCATGCAAACTCTTAGTTGCGGTATGCATGCGGGATCTAGCTCCCTGACCAGGGATCGAACCCGGGCCCCCTGCACTGGGAGCGCGGAGTCTTACCCACTGGACCACCAGGGAAGTCCCAGAAAATTATTTTCAGTAAATGTTTCTGGCAAAAATCATCAATGGATGCTAAAGTTAGCAGGCAGAATTATGATGAAAATATATGATCTTAAAGTATCTGATTAATTACAAAGGTAAAAATAGTAACATTTAAGTAGAGAACACTGGCAGACACTACCTTAACACAATGATCAAAGCTGACACCATCAGTAATGGGACAAATCGACATGATATGCCTCCTAAGAGGGTGCACTGAGAGGACACTCACTTCTGTGTATCAAAACCCGTATCTAACCACAAGGAAAATCCCCAATTAAGGGACATTCTACAAAACCACTGTTTTACACCGGGGGGGGGGGACGGGGGGAAGAGGGAAAGAATCTTATAGTGATGGATTGGAATCAGAAGTTTCATACAAAAAGGTGTAGAAACAATGACACCCCAATAGCCAGAATTTGGTCCCTCCCTTAAAAGAACCTATACTTCTTAGAGGAGCGGCTCATTCCTAGGTTGAAAGCAGAGAAAGCACCAGGTGAGCCTGGATAATCTTCTTGTACAAGAAAGTAATGTAATGCCCCAAAATAAATGGGGGCATATCGAAAGGTCAAAGGAGCTGGCTTAAATTGGCATGGCCACTTGCCTAATTTGGCATGATTTCAACATCATAATGTAAAATGATAGGAATGAATTATAACACATTGAATTTTACAAATCTATGAATCCATAGATACTTTAAAATATTAAGGAGGTGGAGGGACTTCCCTTGTGGCACAGTGGTGAAGAATCTGCCTGCCAGTGCAGGGTGACACAGGATTGAGCCCTGGCCTGGGAAGATCCCACATGCCACAGAGCAACTAAGCCCGTGTGCCACAACTACTGAGCCTGAGCTCTAGAGCCCGCGAGCCACAACTACCGAGCCTGCATGCCACAACTACTGAAGCCCGTGCGCCTAGAGCCCGTGCTCCGCAACAAGAGAAGCCACCGCAATGAGAAGCCCATGCACTGCAATGAAAAATAGACCCCGCTGGCCGCAACTAGAGAAAGTCCATGTATAGCAGCAAAGACCCAACACAGAGGGAAAAAAAAAAAAAATTGAAGAGGTGAAGGGAAAGCTCTTTTCAGAAGAATAAATGTTTAAACAAACTAGAATTGGAAGAAACATTTTCCAGCCAAGGCCATGAATGGATGGTAAAGCCACTGGTAAAAACTCTCAAGGAACAGGAAATTCATTGTCTTCATGTATAACCCCACAGAGTACAGATTAAAGATACCTTTACAGTGAAGAAATCTGGTAGACACCACCTCGGTCAAGTGATCAAACTTAACATCACCGATAGTGGGCCGAATTGACATATGCCCTCTGAGTGATACACTGAGAATATGCAATCATCTATGTAGTATGCTTCCCAAAACTGTTTAACATGAATCTAATCACGGGGAATTTTCTAGATTAATGTGGCCTAAGAGATACTCAACTAAATACAATAGATAATCTTTGATTGGATCCTGGATCAAACAACCAACCCACAGTTATACAGGACATTACTACAACTGTCTGGAGAATTCAGACATAAACTGTGTATTACATAACTATATCAGTGTTTAAATTTCCTAAGCATGAGGACAGTTGTATTGTGGCTATGTAGGCAAATGTCCTTGATCTTGGGTGTTACATGCTAAGGTATTTAGGGGTGAAGTAACTCAAATCGTTCAGAAAAGAAAAAGAAAAATATGTGTCTACACATAGATACGTAGAGATACGAAGCAAGTGTAGCAAAACATCAACTATTAATGAATCTTAGGTAATGAATATAAGGGTAGTGCTTGTACTACTCTCACAATTTTCCTTAAAGATTTGAAATTTATCAAACTATCATATGGGGAAAAATAAAACAAATCTCCCCCAAACAAAAATGTTAAAGTGATGAAAGAGACTGAGGAACTGTTGCAGATGAAAGGACTAAAGGCATCGTGTGATTCTAGATTGGATCCTGGACCAGGAAAAGGACATTGGTAGGAAAATTGGCAATATGTGAAAAATTTCAGTGATTATAGTTTGGGATCAATTAAGTTAATTTCCTGACTTTGATAATTATATTGTGACTATGTAAGGGAAATGTCCTTGTTTTTAAGGGAGTATGCACTGAGATACTTACAGGTAAAGGGACATCATGACCGTACCAACTTCCTCTCAAAAATATCAGATCCATTACATACACATACACGTGTGTATGAGGGAGAGAGTGGTAAAGCAAGTGTGGTAACATGTGAATATTTGGGAAACCTGGGTGAAGGATATACAGGAATTCTTTGTAGTATTTTTGCCAACTTTTTTATGTCTAAAATTATTTCAAAATGAAAATGTTTCTTAAAATGTTTCCAATTTCTTTCAACATTTTTTTTCTTATGTCCCTGTAGTGAGTTGAATAGTGTCCCCCCAAAATTCACATCCACGTAGAACCTTAGAATGTGACCTTATTTGGACATAGTGTCTTTGCAGATATAACTAGTTACGATGAGGTCATGCTGGATTAGGGTGGGCCCTAAATCTAATGACTGGTGTCCTTATAAGAAGAGAAGAGGACACATACAGAGAAAAAGGCTATGTAAAGATGGAGGCAGAGAATGCAGTGACACAGCTACAAGCCAAGGATTGCCAGAAGAATCGAGGAAGGATTCTTCCCTAGAATCTTCAGAGGGAGGGAGCATGGTCCTGCCGACACCTTGATTCCAGTCTTCTAGCCTCCAGAACTGTGAGGGGGAAGACACTTGTTTTAAGTCATCAAGTTTGTGGTAATTTGTTAGGGCAATCTTAGGAAAATGATAGCCACCCATCTGCTTAAAACGGCTCTCTGGTCTACAAGGCACCTTATTCTGGCATCCCCAAGCCTCTGATGATATTAATAATGAAAATACCATTATTTATTTAACACTACAAGCCTAACACTGCACTAAGTGTATTATATGCACGATTCCTTTAATTCCTTAATCTGAATACAGCAGGTTCAATGACTACTTCACGGCTGGGAAATGGAAGCTTAGAGGGGTTAAGTAGTATGTGCAAAATTAGCGGACCCCAGGCAGTCTGACTCCATAAGCCTCACCATTTCTGCTCCAATATTAGTTCATTATGCCCCTAATGAGCCCCTCCTGTAAGAGCAAACAAGCCTAGTGTGCCCTCTCGGGGCACACTCCAAGCTGCCCTGAGTCTATAACTCGAATCTTGCCTCAAGGTTACACTGCCTCTTCCTTCTTATCCTTTTAAATCCTTCCCATCCTAGGCCCAGCCCATGCTCCCTATTCTCTATGAACTTTCCGAGGCACCTAGGCCACAGCGGTCCCTCTTCCTTCTTGAACTCAGCCCTCAGTGTACTGCTTGCTTGGACCTAAAGTATACTCAGGATTACTTTGGATGTTACTTGGCTTTTAAAAAACTTATTTGTCTCCACCCAGATAGCAAGTATCCTGCAAGCAGGTGTTAATTATATGCAGGTTATCTGCCACATACCTGAACATCAAGACTTTCGCTACCCTTATTTCTCTAGGTAGAAACCTATCATGAAAGCTATCATCAGGTGTATATGCAATTACAGTAGAAACTTGACATTTGCAATTTGACTGTTTTCAAGTTCACTGACTCTCACTTTCAATCGTGTATAAAATGTCGTCTGCTACAACAAAAAGACCACAAATGCTGAGGAGGGTGTGGAGAAAAGGGAACCCTTGTACAGTATTGGTAGGAATGGAAATTGGTGCAGCCACTGTAGAAAACATTATAGAGGTTCCTCAAAACCTGAAAATAGGACTACCACATGATCCAGCAATTCCACTCCTGGGCATATATCTGAAGAAAATGAAAACATTAATTCGAAAAGATATATGCACCCCAGTGTTCACAGCAGCATTATTTACAATAGCCAAGACATGAAAGCAACATGTGTCCATCAACAGATGAATGGCTAAAGAAGATGTAATATATATATATATATATATACACACACACACACACACACACACAAAATGGAATACTCCTCAGCCATAAAAAGAATGAAATCTTGCCATTTACAACAACATGGATGGACTTGGAGGGTATTATGCTAAGTGAAATAAGTCAGACAGAGGAAGAGAAATACTGTATATCACTTACATGTGGAATCTAAAAAATAAAACTAGTGAGTATAACAAAAAAGCCTCACAGATGTAGAGAATAAACTAGTGGTTACCAGTGGGGAGAGGGAAGAGGCAAGACGGGTAGGGGATTAAGAAGTACCAACTATTATGTATAAAATAAATAAGCTACAAGGATATATTGTACAACACAGGGAATACAGCCATATTTTATAATAACTACAAATGGAACGTAAGCTTTAAAAATTGAGTCACTGTTGCACACCTCAAGTTAATATACATCAAATATACCAGCCCCCATGTGTGTACATGCATACGTGTGTGTGTGTTCTTGTCCAATGAATGAAACTTGGTTTTTTTTCAAGAAGCCCAAGAAAAGAATATATTTTGAGCGGAGAATTAGTTTTGTAATTTAGGGTGGAATACTAAACCTCAGGGTGGCTTAGCATTATGATGTGCCTTGTGCTCTGTTCAAAGATCTGATGTGTCATATGCTCTACGTAAGACCAGGAAGAACCCACTTGTGGAATTTTTCTGTAAGTGCTCCAGCAATGAAACAGCTGCCCGAGTGAGGAATTCCAGTTTGAAAAGGTAAACCACATTATACTGCAGCTAACTAGTGGAGAGATTTTGGGCACAGTACACAATCTGATTCTCAACTGACCCAGGAGCCTATACAAACAATGCCACATTCACAGATGTGGGGATTCATATAGGTCTTGGATATCTTTCGAGATGTCAGGGGTCTACTGCAACGTTCAGGCAGGTAACATCAGTGAGCAAAAGCCGTAGGATCCAAGAAAGATACCACCGTCCACACAGTGATAAATGCAAACTGACACCTGCTTCGCTGTTGCCATTAAGAGGGAGCAGACAGAACTATAACACACTGTAGTGTGCGCACCCCAACCGGAGGGCTGCTTGGTGCTAGTCAGTTGTTGCCTTGAGGGATTGTAGATCTCATGTATTCTAATTTTTATAAAAAAGTTGGAGGTCTAGGTTTTTATGTATTTCCAATTTAAAAATGTTAGCAGCTAGTTCACTAAAACAAACATTGCACAAACCAAATACCCGTGGCAAGCTAAGATTCGGCCCATGGATCACCAATTGGCTACCCCTGGGCTGTAGTTTATTTATCTGCCCCCTTTTGCCTGTGAGCTCCAGGACCCTAGAACCTGGTAAAAGGAATATACACATTCACTGAAGGGCAGTTGGAATAAGAGCATGCACTCAAACTTGAAAGATGAGGGCTTAAAAGCCTCATTCAGCAAATTAGTGTATGTGAAATTCACTCATTCCTCATTATTTATTGCATATCCTAGTACAGGCCAAGCACTGTTGTAGGATTAGGTAAGGGCCATACAGTAATGAATAAATCACATTTCTCCTGCTCTCTTGAAGCTTATATTCTAATAAGAGAGTCAACGACAAAGTAAAATAAGGTAATTTCAGATAGTGGCAAGCATTATGAAGAACTGAATGTTAGCAAGGAATAGAACGTTGATGGGGGTTGTCAAGAGGGGCTTATTTCTGGAGAGGGGACCTGAATGATGAAGCCTATCACACAAGATGTGGAAGAAAAGCATCCCGAGCAGGGAGGACAGCAAGTGGGAAGGACCAGGAATAGATGTGCACATTTGAGGAAGAGGAGGAGAGGTTGGTTGATGGAAGAGGCTGGCAGGGGTCAGATCACATACAGCTGGAGTCGGGTTTGTAGAGTGAAATGAGAAACCACTGCAAGTTTTATGTATTAGAACAACATGGGATTAACGTTTCCAATACATCATTAGCTACTGTTTGAAGGACTGTGGCAAAGACGTACAGATAGAAATGCTACTATACCTACTATTGAGATGATAGTTGATATAGGAGAGGAATTTGATGACATAGAACCAGGCAGGTTAGGAATTTCCTGTCCTTAGAACTGAGTGAGAATTATCCTGAGCAGAGGTGGCAAAAGCAGAAAGGTCAAGAGGACAGCTGGAATCAAGGAGACTGGTGTTTATTTCATGCTTTAATTATTAAAATCTTGTACTGTTCAGATTCAGAGCTAATCTCAGTGAGGCAGCATTCTGAAACAGCTGTATTTTAAACTGTGTTCATAGGAAATGTAGAATTCAAACTTCTCTAAGTAGTTGGGTGCTTTCTAACATGATTGTTTGGATTGCAGGGGTAAAAGTAGAACCCCCTTATGTCTAACACACATACTGTGTACAATGCTGGGAGGTAAAGGGCCAGTTTGCAGACAAGAGGTTAAATAACTTGCCACATCACCTTAGTAGATGAATGACTTGAATGCAGAGCTGACATGGAAGCCCATGTTCCTTTTATTCCAGAAATGGACAAAGTTCAAACGGTTACAAAGTCAAGCTGTGTCTTCCAGCCACAGGAGTGGCTACTCTAAGGGACACGAGGGGATTAAGGCTGGACCTAGAATTGATCATTACTTTTGGAGCCAAGAGGTGGGTACTCGACTTTCCCCAAGAAAGGGCTTGTATTAAGAATCATTAGGATGAATACCAAACATCTTATTTGTAGATTTACAGCTGCAGTGGAAACCAAAGGTGAGCGGACAGACACAAATGGGGCGCATACACACAAGGCTGTTGAGGTACAAGAAGTAATGTGTTAACATCAGGAACTTGGTGAGATACCTGGTGAATGAGGCCGCAATTTAGTACGTTTAGCCTGGGTTCCCAGACTTCTGAACTTCAGTAAAAAAAAAAAAAAAATTAAAGTTACCAAGCCTTGAGATCTACAAGGAGCAGAAAAATGTGTTCAGGGACACCATAGGGTTACAATCGGCCAACCCAGAATATGGAAAATTCCAAGACAAATGACCCAATTTCTTTAAATTTCAAGGAAAAAAAAGATGGACAATCTGTGATTTAAACCAAATATAGACCTTGTTTGAACAAACCAATTATAAAAACAAATGAGAGACAGTAAGGGAAATCTGAATACTAAGTTAGACACACTGTTACTTTAAGTATAATAAAAATATTATGGACATTTAAAAAGCCCTTACCTTTTGGACTGAAATACGTGATGAAATCATTTGTCTGGGATTTTCTTCCAAGTAAGGGTGGGAGGTGGAATGGTGAGGTATAAACAACATTGCCTGACCTAGAACTGATCATTACTTTTGGAGCCAAGAGGTGGGTACCCGACTTCCCCCTAATAAAAGTCTGAAAATTAAGTTTTTCAATTTGGGTACAGCAGCATAGCGTTGTCAAGCTCTTGACAACCTAGAAAACTGATTCACTAACAGCACAGGACAAAAATTAGGACACAAGGAAAAGTTATCATCTCAAAGCAACGTCTAACATGCAACCCTCACCTCACATGCAGATGTATCCTCCATACCTTCCATCTTCACAAAACCCCTTCACCCGCGTACTATTTCCAAACAAGGAAAGAGCAGGTAAAAATTTCTACACTACTAAGAATTCAGGATTAATTTGTTAAACAGGGCCTTGACATTTGCCTGTGCTTTTCTTCATGCCAGTCTTGTAAAGGAAAGAAACTGTTTGCTATTTAGAGGCAGTTTAAGCTCTGCACAAGTACTGTTACGGTTTAGCAATTTTATCATAAAAGCACATGTACAAAGAACACTCTAAATGAACACTCTAAATCCTTCCAGAAGTTGCTCATTCATACTAGGCCATGTTAGTTAGTTTTTATAGTCAGAAATGTAACTGATTAAGTATCATACCCGACATTTCTATATCCAAGTGAATCTTGTCTCCCTGTGAGGCTTTCTACATTTTCCAGCCCCAGTGCCCGCCACTGCTGAAATGTGTTCGGAAATCTTTGGAATCCTCTTCAGAAGCTGTAACTATTCTTTTTAAACATCCTTAGTGGCAGTAAATCTTCTTCTCTTTGTGGGTGTATTTGATTTTTTAAAACAGCAACAAGTCATTTGGAGCCAAGTCTAGTGAACAAGGTAAGTAATCAAGATGGGTGAAAATTTTAATGGAAAATTTTAACTATAAAGCAATATTTTATTTATTATGGCCTTTACGATCTCTAAATTGACTTCCAAAATATTGGGGAAATAACTCTCCATGTGAATAATTCTAAAAATATTCTTTGGCTATGACTTCTGGCTTTTTTTCTTTGTGGTCAGACTTGACTTTAACAGCCAGCCCAGGGGGGTGGGCGGCTCACCTTATCACTTAGCTCTCCTAGCTTAGATAAAAATCGTCATTAAATACCTCAAGAAAAATGTTAACGCGCAGTAGTTGTCTCTAATTTGCTGTCATGTTGAAAGTTCTGGTTTGCTCACCCTTGCAATAGTACTTAAAACCGACTTAAAATAACCTTATGGTGCCATTTATGTGCAAATCAAGTTCTTAGTTTCATGCTACAATTAAACATTTAATGTTACATTGTTGGGCCACACCCATTTGCTTTTTCCATATATACAGAGAAGATTTCTATGATAGCTACCAATGCAGGTAAGAATTACATTTTAATCTCCAACTTTATGTAATGGAAGAAGGAACAGGTCTGTCAGAAAATCAGTACAGCCATTTTACTATTAAAACTTTTCTCTTTTTAATAATTTATTTAAATAAGATGTATGAAGCAGTTTAGAAAAACAAGATTTGTATTTTATTTCCTTGTAAAAATCTTTACACATGCAGACGAACCAGTGTTAAGAAAGTATTCACCATCATTTAAACAAATAACCACTTAAATAGAACAGTGTCTGCAATTTCATCTGTATAAAAATAAGATACATTTTTACAGAATTCACGCTCCAGTTCTTATAGCAATAAACAATACACAAGTATAATAATTACAATTGAACCTGACCATGGTTTTCAATTAGATACTGCTAGGGCATTTTATGTGCAAAAAAAAACCAAACAAAAAAGAAACATAGTTCTTTTCAAAAGAAAATGTCCTCAGTGTTTCTAGAGACCTAGAGAATTTTAAGAAATCAAATCCTAATCAGTTTGCTTTTAATTGTTTGTTTCAATTATGAGTCCATACATCACACTGTAGATAGCCAAAATCAAAAGTTGATGCAGGCTCAAAGGAAGAAATTCAGCGCCTGTGCCTGCCATGTCCTGAGCGACTGCCACCATGGTGCTTGCCTTTATGAGACCTCTCAAAGGAGCGAGATCTTTCACGCCTGTCCCTATGGTGTCCCCTTTCATGCCTGTGTTTCTTGACAGCGTCTGAGTGATCCCGAGACTTGCTCTGAGATCGAGAACGAGACTTTTTCCTTTTATGACCATGTCTATTTGAACTTTTTAAATCATCTCTGGTATGCTTGGCTTTAAGGTGAGGAGAACCATGATTATGATGTCTTCTTGGGCTTTCACTGTGACTGCGGGACCTGCTTCTTGATCTCGAGCTGTATGTTCCAGATCGACTCCGCCTATTATTATAACTTAGATAATAGAAATTTGAGGTTTAGATTCAGTTTCTACTGGGAACAGATTAGTTTTGGTGGTGCTCATCATAGCAGGTTCAAAACAAAACTATCAAATGGTGTCAGTAACAGGCCAGACTGAAGACTTTTATTGTATTTCCCCACCCCTCACTACCTCTCCTCCAGCCTGTTCACATATTAGACAAATCTTGAACAAATTTACTGTATGTCTATATTCCAAGGAGGGGAGTAATTAATTTTTAGTGCCCTAGATAGCTATTTATTGAATTATCTCCCACACGCTCAAAAGAACCACTGAAGAGCCACAAGTAGCTAGCCATCTAATTATAAAGCTAATTAGTGAAGATTCTTTGGCTATGACTGTCCTGATTAGTGGTTATTAATTATTAAGTGGTCAGCCAGGCCCTACACTTCAAAAAACGTGGACAAAAACAGAATAGAATGCCATACATACACCACCACCAAACAAAAAAGCCACATGCCTACAGAGCGTATTTCCAAACTCATTTCTCACAATTTACCTCATTATTAAGACTAAATCTAGCCTAACTTTGAGAACAGTCTACGTGCAATTTTTTTAAAAAAAGCCAGAACTTTTACTCCAAATAAGACTGCTTTCCCTAAGAGAGTGTTTACTTACTGTCTTCTTGGAGTGTGTGATCTAGAACGTGATCGTGTTCTTGACCTTGATCGACTTGCACTTCTGCTATTTCTACTTCTCTTGCTGTCTTTTCTTACACTTAAAAAAAAAAAACACACACACACAATATTTTAGTTGCATACTAAGTATGTTAGAAATTAAACACATAAAAAGATTCCTCAGGCCATTTTTCTAACTCAAGTACACTCACCCATTATAAGGGCTTTTGGAAGCCTGTTGTCTATCCTCAGGTTCTTTTTTGACTGTCTTCACATTAACGGAGATCGGCGACTTCTCTTCAGCTTTTACTTCTCTTGGTGATGCTGTTAAAAAAACATAATAAGGCATGTTAACTATTAGATTTTACAGAGGGCCAATTTTGTTTCTAAATGTGACTCCAAATACCATCCAAGTATCAGTCCTCAGTTGGCTGTCATGAGAGAAAACAGTAATAGCTTCTTAACATCTTTGTTTCTATGCAACTGTTAAGTGCTAAGGCTTTCTAATAACCATACATCTTCAGTACTCAAGTCATTTCAATCCTGAATTAATCTTACATGGTTTAGAGGCTGGAGAGAATCCACCAAGGGTTGAAAGGGCTGGAGTTCCATCGGGATTCAATCCCTTTGCTTTTAATTTGGCTTCTTGTAAGGCCACTTTTCTTTTCTCTACTTCTTTTTCCAGCAATTCATAGTTTGGCTGTTGAAGAAAGTGAAGTTAATATTTCTCTTTTACAGAAGTTTAGATTCTTAGCACTGACAAAATATTAACACAAACACTAGTAAACAGAATTACCTTTTTTCTGGTATAAAGCCTGAGCGTTTCTATGCAGATTTCCTGGATATCCTCTTCGGTAGTACCAAAAAGAAGAAACCAATGGGGACGAGTTGGCAATGGAATCTAAACCATAAAAATAGAATAGTTTACATGAAATTTTCACTGTTTTTATTAGGAGAACTGATACTTCTTGTGATTTACCCTACAGGACTATAGAACATATATATCAGGCTATATATATAACCTACCTGAAGAGCTCTAGCTGCAAGGTAGATGCAAGCACATGCTATAGTCTCTGGTTGAAATCGAACAAATACATTGGTTCGAAGACTGTCATTCATATAATTCCTGAAAAATATTTCAACCATAAGCTTTGTATGTAAATAAACCAGTTCTTCTGAAGCTTACATAAAATTGGAGACTCAATCTACTTTATTCTTTTTTCTTCTCATATTTTTATCTTCAATATTCTAGCATATAACAATTCTTAACTCAGAAATCAGTAAGAGATAAGAATTTAACACTAGAATCATTCTTCATGTCTCCTATATATATAAGCAAAGTCCTTTAAAATAATTCCTTATTATTCCAAATAGAACGTAAAGTTTTTTAAAAACATATTTCTATGAAAAGCAATGAAAGTCAGTTCTGACATGACCAGTTTCAGAAATAAACCACTCCAACAATACTTCAAGCCATTAATTACTGACCATCTCTCCTTTATCCACAATGAAAAGCAGTGTCAATCAAGTTCTTTCAAAAACTCAATACCGTGAGAGGGGTAAAAAAGGCATTTTCAGTAAGCACTCACCAAATTATATTAAGAAAGCTAAGTAAGCTACTTCAGAAAACCTGGGTTGGGAAGTGAAGAGCAAACACATACAACAGCCTTGTTTACATACCTTTTTGTGACTAAGTATAAATAAAAGCAGTAACTACTTCAGTTAACAAATTACTGGACTTTTATATTAGTGAACCCTCCCCACAAAATTCCTAAAGTATTGAAGAAATTTTACAAATAGTTCAAAAGGTTAACTAAAAGACTATTTCTTAAAATTCCTTACCCATGAAAACTTCTAAAAATCTGTTTTATAGAACATATATTAAAAAATGTCATGCATTTTATAAAAGTAATGAGACTTTTCTAGTATTACTAATATTTATTGAGCCCAAAAAGCATGGCAGTCATTAAGTCCAGAACATAAGAATTACATCACTTAAGTACTGCACATCATCAACAGTCTTAAGACAGTAGTTGTGGCTGAACCACGAACTCCTTGTTTTAACTTTAAGTCAGCACTGCAAATCACACAAAGTAAGTTCTAAAGTGCTATGTTAATACATCTCTTAAAAATGAAGTACTTCTTTCTTCTAATACTATTGCCTCCAATAGCCCAGCAGCTATGAATTCAAGTATGGTAATGGTGCCCACTTTAAGCTGCCGTCTCCTTTGGTAGAAGTCATGCTATACATACCAAAAAAAAATAGAAATCTAGTCAAACTCCTAACAAAAATCATTTAATTCATAATGGCTGGACAACAAATCTATCAAAAATGAACTATTCATTTTGATAGTTACAGGTATACATTAAATACATAGGCATGTTGAAGAGTTACTTCTAGAAGCAAATATACAAATCCTTTTGACACCCCGACAGAACTAGAAGATGCTGCCAGATGGATATGGACCACTTCAGTGAATCTCGGATGAGAGCTTGCACTGGATTGGCTGGAGAGCAGGGCAGCCAATCAGGCCATCCTGAGGTCATGGGCTGAAGTGCAGAGGGCAGAGTTCTATGACTTACCATCATGGACTACCCTTTAATTAAAGAGTAGAAAAAAGAACAAAGTTAAATTGAGTTCTCCATTAAAAGTAATTAGTCAAGCCAAGAAAACAGGAAGCAGAAATAAGCATTATTTACCTTTTCATTAAAAAACAAAAAAACAAAAAGCACCAAAACAAACTCATCTCATTATTTTGGAAAGGGAAAATGAAACTTACTTTATTTCTGCTTCTGTTTTCCTGGCTAGGAAAGAAATGTAAAAAAGCAACTTACCAGGCAGTTTGAACCAGGGTTTGATTACGTTCACATTCTAAGACTTGTAAATACATAACAATGATCTGAAGGACAAGGGAAAAAAACTCAGTTTAGCATACTGGTGGTTCTTTCAGAGTACAGAGTTCAATGAACATAAGTAACTGAAAATGTTAGGTGCAAGTTTTAATTCTTCTATAAACTGTATAAATAATACAGACCAACTAAAATGTACCCGAGAGTCAATGTAGGTTATTATGCTACTAGAGTTCATATGGAGACGTAATGTTCCAAAATCGTGCAGGAAAAAAAATGGAAGTTAAATCAGTTAAGAAGAGTATCTAAGTTTCATGTGACAGGCACTGATTATTTAATTTCCCAAGGTACAAAAACCCTAGAAGGGCTTCCCTGGTGGCGCAGTGGTTGAGAGTCCGCCTGCCGATGCAGGGGACACGGGTTCATGCCCTGGTCCGGGAAGATCCCACATGCCGCGGAGCGGCTGGGCCCGTGAGGCATGGCCGCTGAGCCTGCGCTCCGCAACAGGAGAGGCCACAACATTGAGAAGCCCGTGTACCGTAAAAAAAAAAAAAAAAACACCTAGAGACTGCTATATTTTTAAAGTTACACAATGGGTATGATACATATTATGTATGTACAACTCAGAGTGGGTAAGTAATCAAACCCTAATATTTCTACAGTGAAGCTTATCACACTAAAGTGTGATAAATTAAAAAAACTCATATAAATGAGTTTACCTCAGTTCTGATCTTTCTGGACCTGTATTATCACTCGCATTTTACAATTTTAGAGATGTGGAATCTGAGAAACATATCTGCCTAGGTCACACAGCTAATAGCAGAAACAAGTTTCTATGTGCAGATGGTCCTGCCCCCAAAGCACCTGTTCTCTTAACCATTGTGCTACAGCTTATGTTGAGCATATGGAAGCCAAGAGACACTGGAGAAACCCAAGAACATTCAATAATGCTAAAAGTGAGCAGCCACACTCAGCATTTCACCATGCAACAGGGTAGCATACTGTCAGATACTTCTGCAGATACACGTATTATCTGTTCCTTGGCTAATATCTAAAAATCTCCGTTTTCTAGGTATGGAAACTGGGTTACCTCAGAAGCAAAAAGAACAAAATAAAGAGTGAAGATTTGAACCCAAGTCTTTTCAACTCCCATTTTACTGATAAATATCAACATCCAAAAAGTTGCTTTTTACAACCAACTCTCAAATATAAATTCATGTAAAATAAAATTTTAAGAAAATCCCTAATACTTACGAATGTTATTTCTGTATTCTACAACTCACCTTATGGGGATGCTTGACATGAACACAAAATCCCAACTCCTTTAGCACCCTCCTCTCTGCCTTGATAACTTGATTTTTGGTGTTAATGTAGTTCTGATCAAGGATCAGGGGGCTTGGAGTCCTATAGTTTGTAAGAAATAAAATCAAAACTGTTTTGCACATCCAAAAAATTTTATTTGTGGCATCTCCATTTTCCCTTCCAACCAACTATTGGCAACAGAAACCAGCTTTTTAAACTCCTGCAAACAAGTTAAAAGCATTAATCTTGTGCTGTCCAAGTTATACTAATTAAATATATACTTTCCAGACTCAGTTCCTAGTTTACTAACAAAACCCTGCAATGAAAAAAATTCACTCTAATGCTCTTAGATACATCCTTGTTGATTTTTTTCATCCAGATATTTTAGGTATATATATTAGGTGATAGACAGCCTGATTTATTTCCACAAACCTCGTTAGTCTCCATAGACTCCAGGAACAAAACTAATGTGCTCTTGAAAATATGTATTATAAAGACCTCATAAGATTATAGTGATTTTACTCATTTTATAAAATATCAACTCTTGGCTAGTTTAACGCCAAAATTAAAATTAGGAGATAAAACGGTGGGTAGCTAATTCAGATTCCCCTAAATAGGCAATTTGTTTAAATAAACTGATCTAAGAATCGCTGTTAAAGAAAATAATCTGGAAACTATAGATTCAGCTCAATTACCAAAGAAATATTTTAAAAATCAGATTTAAAATTCGAAGTCATCAATAAAACCAGGCCAAAATTTGGTCAGAGTTGTCATTATTAGGTACTAACTTTAGTATGCAATGGCAAAAGAGATGGGAAGACCAACCATAATGAAGAAACTAGAAGAGTACTCAAGGTCTCTGTGCCAGACTAAATTATGATAGCTTCAAAAGTTATGATGCAGAAGGCGATATATATCAGTGGTTCAATCCTTTGGGAAAAAAATGCTTTCAATTAAAACATCTTTAAGTCTTAAAATTGAAAACTAGTTTCTTAATGAGAAGTCAGTCAGGACTTAGACTTTCACTTTAAAGCCTATAAAATGTCCCAATGTCCTTCATTTGAGACATTCTTAGATCCAACCAACAACAAATACGTTTTTATTAAGACCCTGATAAGGTATGTATCTGGGTAGAACAATTAAATACTTTTCCCCATACTCAATTTATTTTCAGCCAAAAGATTCAAGAGTTTTTGCTCTGGGCAGAACACAACATTTTAAAAAGACAGTCATTCTGAACATTGCCCCCACTTTATAGCTCATTTTATCATGCACACCAAATCCAGAAAAATTTAAGCCCATGTTAGCCAAAAACCTAGATATCCATTTGAAGATCAGAAAACAATCTGAAATAAGCTACATTATCCTGTAGTGATATGCTACCAGAGTAAAAACAATCAGCTACCATATTTATTTTCCATTCTTTCTCCTATTTCAAATTATAAAACTGGAATGTTTAAACTATTTTAAATTATTCTATACTATACGATTTCTATCAAGTTGGATATAAGACAAAAGTTGGCAAAGCTGACAAGATGGAAAACAGCACGTTAACAACATTTAAAATGGCCTTCACTCAATTCAGTTCTTCTTACAGCTTTGAAAGGTGTGAGAAATGCGGCCACCAATTGGGGAGGGAGCTGATTTCTAACATAAAAACATAATAATGAACCCATTTTTATCAGGACAAATAGGCTACAAGTTCATTGTTCTTTGGAAAAAAATCAAATTTAACTCAAATGATAACAATTAATATATATATGAAAACATATTCCAAAGATCTTAAGGTTTATGATTTTTCAGATATTAAAACAGAAAATGTGGAAAAGAAAGTCAAATGGACTAGTTATCTGATGGCCCCTTCATCAGGCATTCATTAGGAGACAGAATACCTCTGGTGTTATGGTTGCGCATCACCTTAACCCTTAACGTACAACTCAAACAGTAAACTGCACCATTAGAATCCTTATAAAATTATTATAAAAGCAGTTTTGTCTCATTTTTTCCCACTTAGGTTGAACAAATTCATTATACCTCTTACTAAACTTGCTTTAAGAGTTGATTTCAAATTCTGTTAAAATTCATTTTCTTGCAATCAACCAACTAAACATTTGAATTATGGCTATTAGTCCCAAATCAGGTTTAATCATTAATTCTGCTTACGCGAATTACTTCCCATCCATTCTGCCACAATCTTTACTTTCCCATTTTTTTGTGTCAAAATCCCAACATTAAACCAATTAAGCAAACCAAACTACTATCTACTATAATTCCACTAAGTACGCAGCTTATTGCTTAGGCCTGCTACTGCCTGTAGTCTTCAAAGTTAACTTTGTAGGTGTATAATCTGATACCTTCTTTTCGTTCAGAACTGGATTTACCTCACAAATCAAAGGCTCGATGAATATATAATTTACACTACTTACAAAGACTATTTTGTATCAGAAGTAGAAAAATGTGTCCCCATATAACAGCAGTAAGAAAAGATTCAGACTGCCTAAACAAATGATTTCTTTAAAGTATCAACTAGTACCTTACGTGGTAATAAGTACATCAAATTGAATTAAGGCTTACTAGAATTTCTTCCTCCCCAATTAGGTAAACTTTCCTTTCCAATAAAAGTTTGAAGAGGTAACATTTTAAATCTTTTTAAAAGAAACCATCTGTTCAGAAAACAATTTTCATGATCAAAAAATACCCAAACCTAACTCTACCTACCCTCCTCTTTTAACTTGGTCAGATTTTTCAGATTAATTTATATGAAAAGAACAACTTTCAAATTTTAGTCTTAGTATGAAATTCTGAGTTCTGGTCATTTGACGTTTATTATCTGGTCTCTCAGAATAGCTATTTTTCCTTCAGCATGATCTTGAAATACAACCACCACAACAAATTTAGGAGCAGATCCAAACATGGTTTGTCTCACTCACGTGGTACAAAGGACCAAGAAAATGAAGAACAAGTTCTTTAAGAGACTGTACTTAAATGAGATCAGTTTACAGGAAGGCAGACTGCTACTCAACCTACAGAAATTTGTTAATTCCTACCTCAAAAGAACGTTCTTTCTTTGCCAGTGTTTAAACAAACAGTTTTCAAGCCACCAAAATAAAATGCAGAGGAAGACTGACTAAATGACAAGATCTCTTCCCTTCCAACTCTAATCTATGATCTATATGCATGTTGAAAATACCACACCATATTCACCAATGAGTGGGTTGCACCAGGCTTCGAATATTTGTCTTCTTTTAGAGAAGCCTTATATAGTATGAAGGTAGGTGCCTTAAAACTACATAAAACTCTTAATTTGCTGGGAGTATGCTACATCTCAAAAGCAAATTATAATCAGAAACTATTGAAACAAAAAAGCAATCTTACTTTTTAAAATTCAGCCATTTATTCCGAGCTTAAAAAACCAAACTACAAAAAACTGAAGAGAGGAAAAAAAAAAAATCCAGGATGGGGCTTGGGCATTAGTTCTTTCTAAAAGCTCCTCTGGTGATTCTAATATGTAGTCAGGACTTAAATCCAGTGACCTAAAGTCTACAAATACGATGCCTCTGTTTTTTTTATTACCAAGGTCACACTTCAATTTAAAGCTATTCATAAACTAAATTAAAATAAATAGCACCAATAAGACAAACTGATACATACTCTACCTAACTAAAGTGTGATATTGATAGTACTTTCTAATAACATTAACCTATGCAAAAAATTACTAAACTATCGTTCTAATAACTTGGACAGCAAAGACAAACGCTTATAACAAGAAACAGGAGTTTTTCTAAATGGTTCACCAGTGGCCAACCTGTTAGTCCCCGATTCCAGTGACCTATTCTCAGAGCACTGGCTTCTCCTTGGGGATTTTCGATACTTCACTCACTGTTGCCATGACGACAGCTTCATCGCTATGTACCACTCCACATCACCCAGGCTTTGGTAAATGTAGCTGGTCGCTGTATAGTCGGTTGCAAGGGAAAAAAGAGTTGAAGTTAATAACATATACAAGCTACCTGTCTGAGTAAACTTGTAATATGCATAGAACACTTTTACATCCTGCCTTAAAAAAAAGACTTCCATGCAATTAACAACTCCTTTTAAATTTCATGCTATAATCAGACTTCTAAGATTGAGACACAATCAATTTCTCTGCGATAATGACCGAAAGAAAAGG
The DNA here is from genome assembly GCF_003031525.2 of Neophocaena asiaeorientalis asiaeorientalis. Taxonomy (NCBI): domain Eukaryota; kingdom Metazoa; phylum Chordata; class Mammalia; order Artiodactyla; family Phocoenidae; genus Neophocaena; species Neophocaena asiaeorientalis. The sequence continues at coordinate 131,048 of NW_020172717.1, forward strand.
GAAAAAAAAAAAACCAGTTACATCAGACACGACAGTCAAATCAGGTGAGATGTTTTAAACTCCAAGGTTTTTATAGTTAAGAGGACCTACTCTGAAATCAAAGAAGACTACTCAAAGAAAAATTTCAAAGTAGATAATACTAAATGATAATAGTGAGCTCAATGGTCCAAAGAATACTAACAAAACTATTTCCTTTAAGCAAACACAGAATCCTTTGACGAAAGATACAAAACCTTTTTATTAGTGTCATTTTGTTTAAACACCCTGAAGAATCACCTAGATCTAAATATAAGTTTTAGCTCAGAACATGCTAAATACCAATTTGAAAACTTCCCAATTTTCAGAGATTCCTCACTAAGAAGCGAAAAGATATTTTAAAATGAAAACTAAAAAAAGTAGTCTATCCCTGGAAATGGTTACGGTTAATGAGAAAAGATGGCAGAATAAAGAATGCAGAAAACTGAAAAATGCTGTGAAAACTATCTGGGTAGCAATGTTTCAGATTTTAAGGTTACTACTGGCTTGTCTCTGAATAATTCCATTACTGCCAACTTACAGACTCAGCAAAAAGACCACTCACGTAAGATACTAATTGGGTACTAACCGGTTACCTAACCCCAAAACGACTTAAAATCCTTTTATAACTAACTTCCTTTCAAACTCAGTACAAGTTTATCTAACATCACAACAATTCCTTAAAAAGCAAACACAAGAACTAATGTACACCAAGTATATTCTTTTGTAGCACATACTAGAGATCATCTATAGACAAAAGCACTGCAACTAAAACTTTTTGGTACTGCCTCGCACGAACACATAAAGTGTTAGCAGGTATCCACGACACCTAAAAGACAACACTATATTGGTCTCTATTTTCTTATAAGATCAGATAAATGGGCCTTATCTAAATGCAACCCACTCACTGAGACTGTCACCTGACCAAAACAAAATACCTGTTTAATCCCTTTGACTCCAAACTTTATCATCCTGCAGTCCTTTCAGATCCGGTATTATAGGATATATCGTAGTTCAATGTTGAGAAGTATTCTAACAAAAGCCAACCTCAATTGGTAAGGAATTAACTGGGACTTCCCATGGAAAAACAATCTACACAAAATTTTGCCACAGTATTAACCTGAACTGCAGTGTTTACACTTCCAGCCTTCAATCTTCCAGAGAAGGGAGGGGAAAAATAACTTACAGAACACACTCACACTTGAGTCAAACGTATTCCCTTTCTTGTTTAATCTTAAACCACAGGACTGGCTTCACAGCACTGTTAGGATTGTCCATAAACGCAACTGCCTCTACAAACTTTAGATAACTGGTTAATTGTGATTTTTCAAATTAAGTATCAGCGTGTTCCTATGTGACTTTTAACACCTAAATTAAAGTCAGTTTTCCCTTGCATCGGTTTTAACTTGAGAGGAAAGAATGTTTTGATCTGATGATTGGTGCACAGCACAGTTGTATCAAGAGATCTGTGTTCAATAATGCCAATCTTACCTTTTTCCTCTTAACTGGCGTAGATGGTGAAATACATTAATCACATCTCTTATTCTTCTAGGTGCTTCTTCGATTTTTGATGCAAGATTAATACATGCCATGGCAACAATCTGAAAGAACCACGATCCAATAAAAAGTTGTGAGATTATGGCACTACAGAGTACTGCTAGAAAAAAGTGCCCCTCTCAAGGTCTAAGGAACTTATCTTGTTGAAAAAACTTTAGGACACAGCTGAGAACTTTAAGACCTTTAGTGAAATGAAATCGCAGTTGACATTTCTAGGCCATAGGCTTACCAGCTATGCTAGCGTAATGCTTTCTTTTTATTGCTTAATTCCCCTTAATTGTGAATCCAGAGCCAAGCTCAATCTCACAGGAATTTTGCATTTGGTTGAAAATTCTAATCCTTGATCACAGGGCACCTGGGCTCAGGATCCATCTTCTGGTTCTAAAACACTTTCCTCAAGTCTCTACTTCCCGGTGGGTGAGAGCTAGGTACAAAGGCCTGAAACTAACCACTCCCTTTCTGGAAAAACTGGCTGCTGACACCACCTCCGCCCTCCTTCCCATTTCCGGATTAAAAAAAATCCCCCTTCACCCGCCCCCGCTCTGCTTACCTCGAAACTGTGCTTGACGAAAGATTTGGAATAGAAAAAACGATGAAACAACACCTGCCCCGTTGCCATCGCCACCTGCAGACAAGAAAGAAGAACGGAAGCGCAGGGGTCAGGCGGGCCCGCACCAGGCGCCGCCGCCATTTTGTGCCGCCGCCGCTCGCTCCCCTCCCCCTCCCCCTCCCCGCCGCGAACAGCTCCAGTCCCCGTCTTCTCGTCGCCCAGCGCCCTCCCACTCTCGACACGCCCGTGCTCCGGCTGGGACCCGCGGCTAGAGAGCCCCAAGGGGACACCCCCAACCCGGCCGGGACCTGGCGGTACCGGGACGCAGCGGAGAAGGAGGCGCAGCAGGTCGGCCCGGGGCCGGAGCACTGACCTGCGGCAGCCGAAGGAGAATGCCGGCGGCCTGGATGAGCTCGCAGCCCAGAATGCGCAAGTCCGTCTCGCTGGGCAGGTCGAGCCCGTCCTGCATGGACGGGGTGGGCGAAAGCCGCTCCTCCGGAATCAGCGAGTGGTCGATGGTGAGCGAAACTTCCGAGTACAGGCGGTCGCCGATTAGGATCCCTCCCGTCGTGGTCGTCGTCGTGGTGGTCGTGCCGGAGCTGGAGCCGCCCGCGCTCGGGGCGGCCGACGATACGGCGGCGGCGGCAGCGGTCGCGGTGGGGTGAGGCCCGGACGCCATGGTCTCAGCGAGCTGCACGCACGCCCAACGCAGCCGGAACCCGGAGAGAGACTAACCAGCGTCCTCGGCGCGACGGATATTCCCGTGACCGCCGGGTTCTGGGCCGCTTCACGCAGCGTGCGCTTCCGCCCTGACGTCACCACGCCCCTCCGGCGTGCGCCAACTAGTCCCTTCAGGCCTCGACTCCACCCGCGGCGCCTCAATCCTGCGCTGGCCCGGGAGCGGCGGGACGCTCGGGTGCCCTGGGTTCTCTCTCCGCTGGGCTTCCAGAGTGGTCGAGGAGGTGATCTATTTCCTGAAACAATCCCAAGCCGCCTCGTTTGTAATATTTTAAACCACAAGTATAATAAGGGAGGCTAACAAAATAGCTTCTCAAGATACCTTATCCCCAAGTTCGAGTCTGCAAAATTTACTGTGACCCCTGCGCGTTGGCAGCTTGTCTAGAACGTGCGTCCCTGTGCTCCCGTCTCTCTTCCTCTCCTAACTTTTCGCATTTAGGTGGCGCAGTTTCGGCGAGCACAAAGGGTCGACCCTTCGCCCACATTGGCGGGTGGAAGTGGCTACTCCGATGTCGTGTACGGACGAACTTGTAATTTAAAGTGACCCGCAAGGAATCTGGAGAAAGGTGCCTTACAGTATTTTTAGAAAACAGGATGTGAACTACTTCGGCTCAAAAAAAAACACAAAAAACGAAAACCTCCCCGATGAGCGTGTGGTTCACAGGGGTTTCGAAGTAAGGCGAAGGCTTCGTATTGACTAGGAGGGCAGCTGCTTTAGCAGCTTCCCTTGCGAAACTCAGGCCTGAGCCAGTGACAACGTCACAGCTTTCGCTAATCTGGAAAATCCCTAGTTTCCAAAAATAGTCTTACAGCGAGACTTTACAGAGGTAATTTGATTATGCCTGGGGTCTATGTATTCCTGCGTGGTTACTCCAATTAGGTAGTATGGGAGAAATAAAATCTCCATTGTATACATATTTTTCCCTCTGTGATATTAGCAGTTCTCCAAATTTCCTCAAAATTGAAGTAAAAACAATGATACTGATCCAGACTACTAGAAGCTAGAGTGGGAGAAAAAGAAGTAGATCTTGATTTACTGCAGCCATTTTTTGTCCCTTGACTGAACTTCGGAGACGTCCAGGGATAAGAAGTCCCATTGCCTTTCTATTACATAGCTCAGTTTTAAGACTTAGTTTAATTATAGAAAATTGAAGCCTGGATCTATAGAACAAAGGGAGCTTGAATACATTGAAATATTTGTCAGTGATGTCACTAAAGCAAAACATATTCAAGGGACTTCCCTGGTGGTCCACTGGTTAAGAATCTGCCTTCCAATGCAGGGGACGCGGGTGAGGAACTAAGATCCCACGTGCTGCAGGGCAACTAAGCGGTAACTACGGAGCCTGTGAGCCTTCACGCTCTGGAGCCTGTGCGCCACAGCTAGAGAGAAGCCTGCGCGCCACGACGAAAGATCCCGTGTGCCGCAGCTAAGACCCGATGCAGCCAAAAAAAAAAAAAAAAAATTCAAAAACCTCATTTTTAAAAAAGCATTAAATCAACCGTACATCAGTTTTAATGAACTCTGGCTGCACATAAGGATCTTCAGAGGAGCTTTTATTTCTTTTTGGTCGAGCCACGGTGGCTTGTGGGATCTTAGTTCCCTGACCAGGGGTTGAACAGAGTCCTAACCACTGGACTGCCAGGGAATTCCCCAGAGGAGCTTTTCAAAACATACTGATGCCTGAGTCTTACTTGTAGGGGTTGATTTTATTGATTTGGGGTGGGCCCAGCCAGTGGTTGAATTTCACCCATCCTCCAGATATTGGAATGTTCAGCCAGGATTGAGAAACATTGCTCCAATAGAGATACCAGACCTCTCTGCATGTCATGTTCACCTTTCTGACTAGGCTGCTTCCAAGGAAACTTCCTTCTCCAGTATTCAGCAGGGATTTAAAATGCTTTAACAAACTTTGAAATCTTTAAAAATTGATGATATGCTATTTTCATGGTTCTGATCATCTAGTATGGTTGTGTAAGAGTATCAGTGAGTAAAGCTTCAATTATTTCAAAATAAAAAGGGGAAAAAAAACCCTAATTGGTGATATGCTTCATTGAAACATTGAGCTTCAGTGAAATCACCACCTATATTTGTAATGACTTAAGAGTAATATAATTTATTTTTAATTTCTTAATGGAACATTTTTCTAATATTTAGAGGGTCTCCCACCATGCCTCTCCAGTAGGCTGATTTGGTGATATCTTGATATATTTTATAATTATTTTTTAATCTCTAGGTCTATGATTAATCTAAAAAAGTTCACAAGCATAGGAGTGAGAAGTTCTGGGACAAAGAGGGGTTACTTGCTCTACTCCTGATATCTTTTCCCAGCGGACCGCCCTGTTCCCCACACCTCCTGTGTCTGGCAATCATTTCCAGGAGTGCAGAACCACCCAAACTATTCCACAGCTTTGTGCTCATTTCCCATTCCCTTCTGACTGTACCCCAAATTATATCCAATAGACACGACTATTTTCACTGTTCCTCCCTTCAGGCTCAACAATGGTGGTAGAGGAAGTGGGCCAATGTTTTAAATACTTAGCATTAACTCATTAAACTGTGATGTTGTTGATACTTATAAACTTTAAAAAAAAAGTTCATGACTAATCCAGAAGATGGAAAGTAATGGGTCTAGTGGCTCTGCTCCACAAGGCTGTCTAAGGCCCGGAGTTGAAAAAAACTTTTGACTATCCTTTAAAGAGTCAAATTCCAGAAAAATCATGGTTTGAAAAGGTTGTTACATTATTTCTGAGTTGTTTTGAAGAAAGTTGCTTTTCCATGTACCTACTTCCAAAACATCAACATTAAAATGTGGAAAGACTAAGACCTATTCAGAGTTATCAAGGATCCAGAATTGGGAGGGATAAAGCATATGTTTTAATTGCATAAAAGCTTTAGTAGCAATGAGTTCAGACAAGTGAGACTGTTCCATTAAGAAGGTAAATGAATATGAAATATATATATGTATAACTGAATCACTTTGCTGTACAGCAGAAATTAACACAACATTGTAAATCAACTACACTTCAATAAAATAAATTTTTTAAAAAGGAAGGTAAATGACTGAGTTGTCATTCGAAATAAAAATAGAATGGTAAGTCTATAATATATTTTGTATATTCTTTCTCAACAAACAGAGGTCCTAGTACTAGTATACCCTGAGTTCATCCATGTCTAAAAGGAAATCAACGATAATTAAAGTTGCATTCTTACTAACCAAGACCTGCAGGCTTCAGATGATGACTGAAGAGAAAAATGGAATTATCTGTGACCTGGGGGCTACTGAAGAATCATATTCCTGATACTTAAATCAGTTCTCATTCCATTAGTCTCTGCAGCCTCTCAGGGGAGCATGTTTTTCATTAATATTTAAATGTTCAGGTTCTTTAATCCTAAAATTACAATTGGCATAATTTCATTAATTTCTTCAGCAATTGGTTAGACCAGCAGAATTTAATAACACAACAGTGTAATTTAGGCTAAGGACGAATGAAATGTAAGTCCCCCGCCTAGATGGAGGTACACTCTTAATAAAGGGAATGGTACACACACAGACAAATGTCAGGGTGACTAGTAAGTGCAAAAAGCAGTCAGAGAAGGTGTAAGTCATTACGGTTAATGTCAACAGGGATCACTTAGAACCTTAAGAAGTTGCTCATCAAGTTTCTATTTATGGCAGAAATCAGAGACTATCTGACTTTACACATGACTTTATTCACGTAGTTACATGACTTTTTCATTTAGTCCTGTGGCAGTTATATGACAAGGCATTCTGGTCTGGTTTCCCTCATCATTAGAAATAGTCATTCTGGGGGATTCCCTGGTGGTCCAGTGGTTGGGACTGAACATGATTTATATGTAATTAACACTTAGGCATATACTGCTTGGTAAATCTCATAATAGCACTGGCCTGGGCATTCTGCTGCTGGCTCTGCAGAGAACCAGTTCTGACACTTAACCACAGTTTTCTCATTTCTTAAAGTGAGGGAGTCCAATTGGACCCCTTGCAGGTCTAAAATTCTTTGACTCTGGTCATCCAGACATCTTAAACCTCAGACTCATCTTTGGTTATTTCTTCTTTATTGTATTTTAGTCACTAAGTCCTGTTGTTCCTTCCTTCAAAGAAGGAAATTGTTCTTGAATCTGCCTGTTCTTTTCTACTATATCTACTGTTATCTCATGCCTGGACCATCACAGTAGCTTTCTAAATGGTCTTGCCTACAGTCTCTCCCATCCCTCGTTCAACCTGGGACATCTCTAAATTGCTCTTGATATATCAGTTTACTTCTTCCACTTCCTCAAAAAAAAATGCTTAAGATAAAAGATAGAGATCAAACACCTTTCGGCAATTGAGGCTTTCCACAATCTTAACTTACCTTGTCACTCATTTCCATATCCCATTACCACCTGACCTTATTCCCCTCTATGTCTCAACTTGAACCAAGACCTAGCATTTATGACCTTTAGTATATATTTTGACACATGATTCCATACTATCATGCATTGTTGTTACTTGATTAGTTCATGGGTGAATTCATTGACTCCTTAAAAATAGGACCATTTTTGCATTTATTTGCATTCTCTACAGAACCTGATAGACACTGTGTATATGGTAGATACATAATCAGAACTTGTGGACTGAATTGCGTGTTTTTCTCTGAGGGCCTTCCATAGGCAACCTAGTCTTGCCTTCTCCTTTCCATCCAGAAGTCAGTTCCATCTTCAGGTGCCTGTCCTATCACCACAGCCCTGTCTCCCTAACGGAGAGCTACAGGTCCCAATTTATCCTGTTATTTTTGCAGCACTTTGTAGCAGATCAGCCATGTTTCCACTTCTGCTCTATTCTGTGCCCTCACAGTGGGCTACTTAAATAGCCCACAACCTCTGTTCTGTATAGGCCTGGACTGCAGAACAGAAGGCCTGTTGGAATTGCTATACCCAGAGTTGCAATGGGGGGACAGGAGCTCACAGAAACAATATAGTGAAGTCGTTCAGTGACTGAGTATGGACCAAAGCTCTGAGACAGTTTTTGGAGGTGTTTCCAGAAACTGGGCATGTGTGACCAAGAGTTAAGGCCAGTGCCAATTTGATAAACTGTACTGTAAAGCTAACAAAACCACAGGTTTGCTTTTGGAGCTAGATTAAAATTAGTATCTACTCTCATCTCTTTTATTCAAGCAAGGAAATTAAGGTCCAAAGATGAGGCTTCAAATAGCTACTCAGTAAATATCTGCTGATTGCAAATAATCCAGTCAAGCTGGTCCTTGGATGGATTTATTCTTTATAGTACTTCATGTCAAAAATTGGCCAACCAGTCTTAGTTTTAGTCAGCAGTTCAAGAGTAAGAAGAGCTTATTGGCATGACTTCCAAACAGACCACATCAAAGGAGTGTGACCCTGCCAACACCTGGGTTTTGGCCCATTGAAACTGATTTAGGGCTTCTAACTTGCAGAACTGTAAGATAATATAAATTTGTGTTGCTTTAAGCCACTAAATTTGTTGTAATTTTAAACAGCAGTTATAGAAAACCAGTGCAGTGAGAGTTGCCATTTCCTGATATTCTTTAAGAAGTGCTTCTCAAACTTTAAGATGTATACAAATTACCTGGGTGGAGACTGAGAGCCCCATTTCCAAAAAAACTCCCAAGTGATGCTGATACTGCTAGTCTAAGAGCTATACTGAGTGGCAAGGCTTTAAAGCACATTAGATGATTTTATCTCTTTTAATAATCTCAATATGGAGGAAGTGGAACCCAATGGCTGAAAGTATTGGAGGCTCTGTAGTTGACTTACTGGGGAAAAAAAATCCTGTCACTCAATAGCCATGCAAATATAGGCAAATTATTATTATTATTATTAATTAATTTATTTATTTTTTGGCTGCATTGGGTCTTCGTTGCTGCCTGTGGGCTTTCTCTAGTTGCAGAAAGCGGGGGCTACTCTTCATTGTGGTGCGTGGGCTCCTCATTGCGGTGGCTTATCTTGCTGTGGATCCGGGCTCTAGGCACACGGGCTTCAGTAGTTGTGGTGTGTGGGCTTCAGTAGTTGTGGCACACAGGCTCAGTAGTTGTGGCTTGCGGGCTCCAGAGCACAGGCTCAGTAGTTGTGGCGCACAGGCTTAGTTGCTCCGCGGCATGTGGAATCTTCCTGGACCAGGGCTCAAACCCATGTCCTCTGCATTGGCAGGTGGATTCTTAACCACTGCACCACCAGGAAGTCCCGTGAATTGTTTATTGTTAGAGTCAACAGACATAAAGTTATCAAATTGCCAAAACAAGTTTTAGACTTACTCTCAATTTCTGTACTTATTGAGGACTGTAACAAACAGTTCAGAGTTTGGTGACAGTCCATGGGCCACTCTTTGAGTGATATTACTCTTTGAATTTTTTAATAATGAATATGTATTACTTGTATAATTGCAATTAATTGTTCTAAAAAAAATCCAGTTCAGTCTGATAATAATAGAAATAGGTATGAGGTATAGAAACAGTTCCAAGGATGGAGTAATTTTACAGACAAAGAAGGTGGCAAAAAGGAGGTGACATGTGATCTGGCTTTTGAAGGCTACACAGGTATTTGTCAGAAGGATAACTGTGGAAGAGCATTTTAGGCAGAGGAAAAACAGGGGCCAGGGCAGGGAGGTATGAGATTGCTGGGTGTGTTGAGAAATACAGTGGACACCTGTTGTTTCAGCCTGCCCAGCATTCAGTCTCCCTTCTTTCATTTTCCCTGGGGGACCCACAACTTCTCCGTTCTCGCTGGAGGTGGCTGAGGTGGGGCTGACCCCTTCCCCACTTCCTCCCGGCGACTGGTTCAGGACAACAGCCAAGTCCAGGGCTTTGGCTGTACTCCTGGCCAGGGGAAGGGAGAGAGCTGCTTGTTGCTGCTGGGACTGCTGAAAGGAGGACATAAGCCTGGAGCTGCAGAAGAGAACCAGTTTGAGAATGAAGTCAGCAGAAAAAAAAAGCAGAGACCAGAGATGGAAACCCAACCCAAGACTTCATATGGGCCCCTCCCTGTAGTCATAGCCTATATGCTACCCCTGGGATTTTCAGTTATGTGAACAGATAACTTCCTTTTTATTCATTTCATCTTAAACCTACCTTAATTGAAAGAAGACTTACACAAGGAATATTCTGGTGTGTGAGAATACAGTGTGTGTGTACACCAGGGATTGATGAGTCTGCAGAGGTAGGCAGGGGCTGGAAGGTGAAGGACTCAGGAACAGGCCCTCATTTCTAGAGGCTCTCAGGACCTCTGGAGGGTGTAAAGCAGTGATTACCTCAAGAAAATCAAGAGCTATATTAATAAAATAAAAGAATAATATTAAGAACATTTACTTCCTCAAGCTTTTCTAGTAGTTTCTTTTTAACATCTTTATTGGAGTATAATTGCTTTACAATGGTGTGTTAGTTTCTGCTTTATAACAAAGTGAATCAGTTATACATATACATATGTTCCCATACCTCTTCCCTCTTGCGTCTCCCTCCCTCCCACCCTCCCTATCCCACCCCTCCAGGCAGTCACAAAGCACCGAGCTGATCTCCCTGTGCTATGCGGCTGCTTCCCACTAGCTATCTATTTTACGTTTGGTAGTGTATATATGTCCATGCCTCTCTCTCACTTTGTCACAGCTTACCCTTCCCCCTCCCCATATCCTCAAGTCCATTCTCTAGTAGGTCTGTGTCTTTATTCCTGTCTTACCCCTAGGTAGTAGTCTCATTTTTATTATTCTTTGCCTGTTTCCCTCTAACTGGGCCTAGGCAATTAGAAATAGAAAGGGCCAGCAAATCCCTAAAAGTGACATTTTTAAAATGATTCCATTTTCCTTTTAAGGATTGAGTTATAATTTTGAGCAGCGAAGTAGCTGACCTCATTTAGTAGTGTTTTCTGATTTCAATAAGTGTTTAACACAAGTGGTCTTTCACGGAAGAAACTTTTAGGAATAATAAGAATCAGCTTTTCTGAAGCTCTCTACACATTTAGTTTTCTCAGAGCGAACAGGAGGTAACTTCTGGGAATCTGAGGACCACATTAGCTATTTTGAACATTATGAAACAAAAATAAATAAGCCTCATTAAAAAATAATAAAATAAAAATAAATGAGCCTCATATCAAGTTCCCTGCATACAGTTGTCACATTTCTTTAATTTAGAACAATTCCCTAGGGTTTTTGTCTTTTATGGTATTTTTCATGATTCCAGGTCAACTATTTTGCAGCATGTTCCTTAATTTGGAGTTGTCAGTGATTAGATTATGACTAGATTCAGGTTAAATATTTTCCCAGGAATACTCCATTGATGATGTTGAATCTTTCTCTAAGCTTCACAGCAAGGGGCACATGATGTCCAATTATTGTCCAATTTTTGGTTAATTTTGATTATTTGATTAAGGTGGTGTCAAGATTTATCCTCTGTAAAGGTACCTGTACACCTCTGTAATAAGTCATCTATGGAGTGATTCTTTGACAATAAATAGCATTCTTTTTTTTTTTTTTTTTTTTTTTTCGGCACGCGGGCCTCTCACTTCTGTGGCCTCTACGCAGGCTCAGCGGCCATGGCTCACGGGCCCAGCCGCCCCGCGGCACGCGGGATCCTCCCGGACGGGGCACGAACCCGTGTCCCCCGCATCGGCAGGCAGACTCCCAACCACTGCGCCACCAGGGAAGCCCAATAAATAGCATTCTTAATAACAGATCTTACATGTATTGTTTCAAACAATAAAAATGGCTCAACATCAAACTCTGTAGAGTTGGAATTATTTCAACAAACCTCTAGTGAGTACTCACTAAATTATGTTACGCTAAAGTGCTAAGACCAAAGCGAGAAAGCCTGACCAGCAAACAGAATTCAGGAGAGTGACAAACCCACATTAAATGTGAGGAAAGGGAAATCCAGAGAAACGAACGATTTTAGACGATTTTAGATTGAGTGGCAGGGTTAGGTTAGAACTCTGGTTTTTCTGATGCCTAATCCAGTGTTCTTTCCATGACAGCATCCAAAGGCTCTATTGTAACACTGTTTCTCCCTGGACCAGTGTAACATTGGTTGCTACAGTGAAAATAATTCATCTTACTATGTAACTAAAAGAACAAGCTTTCTCCAGGCCCACCACAAGATGCTTTAGAGGAACTGTTATTTGGATTGATTTAAATTATGTACACTGTGACATTAAACTCACTGGAGCCCTAGTCTAGTTTTGTCTCAGGGAAATGTTTCCTCATAGTGACAGTGACACATGCACACTACCGAACCAGATATTGCTCCTCTGCCACACCTTAAAACTACCACAGATTTCTCTATTCACAAATCACGAAACAATTCAGAGGTATCTAAATCCTACATCCTGAGAACAACTCAGAGCTGACATATAATTGCTTTAGAGTGTACAGTGTTTTCATACATATCACTGGAATCTCAAAAGCAATCCAGTTACTCCTTAAGGTAGGAAGCATGAATCAGTGGTAGATGTCTGCTGGGTTACTAACTGTTTTGCCTTTAGGTTTAAAAATATCTAGTGCGTACCTAATTTTCAGAATAGAAACATAACGGACAAAGTCTTATACATACGTTTAATCACTAGTGTATATTTATTCATTCACTCCCAGCAGGACTATCTCAGCTTCCAATTTAAAAAAGGATCTGGAGATGGGCTGTTTTAGGCATTGTTCATGTGATTCCTTCTAGGCTGCTTTGGATCTGTAGACCCGGAAATCCCAACCTGGTCTCTCCGTTCCCTGGGCCGAGGAAGTTCAGGGAGAAATAGGTAGCGGTGGGGAAGAGACAAGCTGGAAAAGCTCCACTGTCTCCCCTCAACAGTTTCAGGAACTGTTTTTAAAAGCGAAGACCAAGCATCACTTGCCCTTTGCTCGCCCTTCTCAATAAAGAACCTCACAACATTCTGCCTGCTTTGCGGAAGTGAATTTAGATAGTTATTACAGCATTTACAATTTTTTACGTAAGGACTCTGGTGGTAACTCCCTTCTCCAGCTGCTAAAGGGCCATCCCAGATCTAGAGGCGGGTTTCCCGGAGGGCTCTACCGTGGGGGAAGTGAACGAAGGGGGTGGTCAGTTGGAAAGCCCTTCAACTAACTCGGCGTCAGCCTTGGGCCCACACCCCACGAGACAAGTGCTCGGACTGAAGATCCCACCCCCGCCCCGCCCCAGGCCCCGCTACCCCCGCAAAGTTTGACCGCACTCGGCCCGGGGACAATGAACACGTGCAAGACCTGGCTGGGCTGCCGTGGACTCCGGGGGCGTAATGATTTCACAACGGTCATGAGGGAGAAGAGCGCCAACCCCATCATTTCTAGGAAGGCCTGAAGGGCGGCCGGGAAGAGACACTCACATGCCGGAAAACCTGCAGAACTACAGCCACGCCCCGCGCACGCGCGCCGCGCCCTGACCTCGCGTGGCCGCGGTCGTGCGGCTCCCTCCGCCAGCTGCCGGATCTAGCTCGCCTGCCTTCTACGTCCGTTCGCCTTCCGCCCCTGCGCAGTCGCGTCGTCGCCCGCCCTTCCCTCCGCCCCTCGCAGCCGCCGGCCTCTTTTGACGTCAGCGGCAGAATCCTGCCGCTTAGTTCTAATCTGATGCCGAGTGCTGGGCGGGGTGGGTAGGAAGGTCGCCTGCTCCTCCCCTGGCCTGAACCTCTCTTGGAAAGGAAACCTCTTTTGTAATTTCCTAAGACTTCGAATTAAAGCCTTTAAACTGTGCCCGTTTCCTAATAAGGGTGAACACGACCTCTCACCCTAGTTGATCTTCCAACCTGGGAGTTCTGTTAAAAGGGAACTGTAAAATGTGTTGTTATTTGGGTTTATTTGAAGGCTTTCGCTTGTCGTTTTTATGTGTGCCCTTAGGGTGTAAAGTGGAAGAGTGACATCCATAAAATGACGACTTTGTGTATGGAGGCTGGGATAAGCAGTACCTAGTCCGGCTTGATGAGATTAATGTGATTTTAAATTAGTTTCCATTTGAATAATCCAGGGGTGGCATTTTGAAAAGATGGGTATAAAAAGCTGTTAACTTGAAACCGTGGTTAATCATTTTGTGAGCTGCTTAAAGACAACGTGAAAAGGTATCAGAAATAAAATGAGAATTTAAATTTATAAGGGGCAAAGGTTTTGTCTACCTTTTACAGGCAATGAAATTGACCCAAAGATTTCTGTGATTTGCCTGAGAGGGCTGGAATTCAGGCCACTGCTTTCACCATGCCAGTACTCTGGCCAGCGTGACTAAGGCTGTCTTTAGAGCCCTCTGAGCTTGATCTTTTATTGCCTCTTTTCTTGTCTTCCTACCTCACTTGTCTTTTTCCACTTTCCATGATTTTTGTTTTCTTCCGGAGTTCTCTTTCTCCCCGCCCTCCCTTTGCTTTCTCTATTTCTTTAACTTCCTCTGTTTTTTTTGGGTTTTTTTTGTGATAGTTGAGCCAGCCTTTCCTTCCTCCTTTAAATGCCTCTCCCTTAAATGACCATAAAAGGAAACAGAAGAATTTTTAAAGTTTATTTTCTTGTTTTAAGGGTGTTTTGTTTGGGGGGGGGGATTAGTTAGATATATAGTATGTATATAGTTAGTTATAAAATTTCCTCTTCTAAAAGCTGCCTCCTACTTCTTTCCATAGATGTTCAGTCAAAGTAGGAGTGTGTAAGAGAGAGAGTAGTGAAGGAAAGAAAAGAGAGGGAGAGATAGGAGAGAGGATGGAGTGTGTGGTGAGCTGTTTAGAATCAGAAAGAGGAGAAAAACATATATAAACAGAGACATGCTCTAAATTATACAAAACTCAACATAAAATAACATAGCTGTAGGTAGGTTCTATAAAACTCAAGAAACACATCACTTTCAATCAATCCCTGCACATGCCTCTGTGACGCATTGCCTCAGATGAGTTGTGTCTTTCACAGAATAAACCTGTAGCTTTAGCTGCTCCAGAAGAAACAATCACAGGGGTTCTACCTATGAAATAATAATATACCAGTGATTGCAGACTACATGCCACCCCATAGGCTTCTCAACGTGTTGGCCCCTGTGCCCAGTCCTGCCAGTGGTTTTTGTTTTTCCTTGTTCTACACTTGGGGAACCTAAAGCCCAGAGAATCCCTTGCCCAGTGTTATAGGAGGCAGAACCTCTGCTGCTATTTCCAATTTCATAGTCTCTGAGTGAATATGTATAATAATAAGGAATTAACATCTAATTTAAAATGAATAATAGAGTTCATTAAAGTACACTATTGCCAACTGACTGAAGTATGCTCTCTTATTATCAATTTCTCTCTTTGGTGTCTGTCTTATTCTGCTTGGTTAACAATAACTTGCAGAAGTTGGTTGGAAACATATTTTGTATTCTGCTAAAACATTCAAAGGTACTCCTGAAGTGTGGTTTATGTCTTAGTTCCCTTCATGAAAGAAAATATACTGCTCTGTATTCCATCATTTAAAAATAATCGGAAGCTTGAGGGCATTATGCTAAGTGAAATAAGTCAAATAAAGAGGGACAAATACTGTATGATCTCACTCGTATAATCTTAAAAAGTCAAACTCAGAAACAGTAGAATGGTGTTTACCAGGGGCTGGTAGAAGAAATGTGGAGATATTAGTCATAGGGTACAAAGTACAGTTGTAAGAGGAACGCATTCTGGGCATGAAATGTACAGGATGGTGACTATAGTTAACAATACTGTATTATATACTTGAAAGTTGCTTAGAGAGTAGATTGTTTTATTCCCCCAGCTTTATTGAGATATAATTGACAACATTGTATAAGGTGTGCAATGTGCTGATTTGATACATCCATATATTGCAAGATTATTACCACCATCGTTAGCTAACACCTCCCTCCTGTTACATAATTACCATTTCTTTTTTTTGTGGTAAGAATATTTAGTATCTACTCTCTTAGTAACATTCAAATATAATACAGTATTATTAGTTATAGGCACCATGCTGTGCATTAAATCCCAAGAACTTGTTAATCCTCTAACTAGAAGTTTGTACCCTTTCAACAGTACTTTCCCATTTCCCCCACACCCTAGCACCTGGTGACTCTGCTTTCTGAGTTTGGCTTTTTTAGATTCCACATATAAGTGAGATCATACAGTATTTGTTTTACTCTGTCTGACTTATTTCACTTAGCACACTGCCCTCAAGTTTCATCTAAGTTGTCTCAAACAGCAGAATTTCCTTCTTTCTCATGTCTGAATAGTATTCCATTATATATACACCACATTTTCTTCATCCATTCATCAATTGATGGATGCTTAGGTTGTTTCCAGATCTTGGCTATCGTGAAATAATACAGCAATAAACATGGGAGTGTGGATATGTTGATGAGATCCTGATTTCAGTTCCTTTGAATATATATCCAGAAGTGGAACTGCTGGATCATATGGCAGTTCTATTTTTTTTTTTTTGCGGTACGCGGGCCTCTCACTGTTGTGGCCCAGCACAGGCTCCGGATGCACAGGCTCAGCGGCCATGGCTCACGGGTCCAGCTGCTCCGCGGCATGTGGGATCTTCCCGGACCGGGTCACGAACCCGCGTCTCCTGCATCGGCAGGCAGACTCTCAACCACTGCGCCACCAGGGAAGCCCGGTAGTTCTATTTTTTAATTGTTTGAAGAAACTCCATATTGTTTTCCATAGTGGCTGCACCAGTTTGCATTCCCACCAACAGTGCAAAAGGATTCCCTTTTCTTCACACCTTTTGCTGACACTTGTTATCACTTGTCTTTTTAACTATGGCCATTCTAACAGGAATGAGGTGATATCTTGTGGTTCTGATTTGCATTTCCCTGATGATTAGTGGTGTGGAGCACCTTTTCATGTGCCTGTTGACCATGTGTATGTTGTTTTTGAAAACTCTATTCAATTCCTCTGCCTACTTTTTAATAAGGTTTTTTGTTGTTTTTGCTGAGTTGTATGAATTCTTTAAGTACTTTGGAACCACTTATCAGATATATGGTTTGCAAATATTTTCTTCCATTCTGTAGGTTGATTTTTCATTTCGTTGGTTGTTCCTTTTGCTGTGCAAAAGCTTTTTAATTTGATGTAGTCCCACCTATTGAATTTTGCTTTTGTTGCTTGTGCCTTTGGTGTCATATCCAGGAAATTGCTGCCAAGACCAATGACAAGGAACTTTTCAGCTATGTTTTCTTCTAGGAGTTTTAGGGTTTCAGGTCTTATGTTTAGGTCTTTAATCCATTTTGAGTTGATTTTTTTGAGTGGTGTTAGATAAGGGTCAAATTCTTCTGCATGTGCTTATCCAGTTTTCCCAGTAAGAGTAGATCTTAAATGTTCTCAACATAGTAACAACAACAATAAATGGTAATTACTGTATGTGAGGTGAAGGATGTGTTAACTACTCTTATTATGGTAAACATTTAGCAATATATATTTGTATCAAGTCATCACATTGTGCAACTTAAACTTATGTAATATTATATGCCAATTATATCTCGATAGAGTTGGAGGAAAAATAAAAACTCATTTCATTTCAATGACATTTGATAGCTGAATAGTAAAAATAGAAAAAATGATAAATTCGATTATTCCCATAATATCTGTGTAATACTATATGTCTACCTTGAATTCAACAATTCACAGAAGCACTGTTCTACATTTTTTTCCACATCTTTCTTTTTCTGAATTTTATCTTATTTATTTGTTTTTTATACAGCTCACATCTTTATTGGAGTATAGATGCTTTACAGTGTTGTATTAGTTTCTGTTGTACAACAAAGTACAACAAAGTGAATCAGCTATATGTATACATATATCCCCATATCCCTTCCCTGTTGAGCCTCCCTCCCACCCTCCCTATCCCACCCCTCTAGGTGGTCACAAAGCACTGAGCTGATCTCCCTGTGCTATGCAGCAGCTTCCCACTAGCCATCCATTTTACCTTTGGTAGTGTATATATGTCAGTGCTACTCTCTCACTTTGTCCCAGCTTCCCCTTTCCTTCCTGTGCCCTCAAGTCCATTCTTTACGTCTGCATCTTTATTCCTGCTCTGCCACTAGGTTCATCAGTACCTCTTTTTTAGATTCCATATATATGTGTTAGCACACGGTATTTGTTTTTCTCTTTCTGACTAACTTCACTCTGTATGACAGATTCTATGTCCATCCACCTCACTACAATTTTTTTTTTTAATTCTACATTCCAGGGTGGTGATTCTTCAACTTGTATATCTTGTACCTTACCATAAGTTGAGAACCTGGATTCCAGGATGGTAGAAACACAAAGCTTGCTGATTCTAATGAGCATTTTATATATTTATAGGACTTTATCATTATCCTTATCATATACTGTGTTTTAAGGACAAAAAAAAAAAGCATGAGCATTGTTGGGGGTTAGTTTTATTTTTTGTGGCTTTAAAATACAAACAAAAATAAGGATCATATTAGTTTTTAAAATGTCAGCAATAGTATTAGCATTTTTACTGCTAGAACTGTGAAACATATAGACATGAAATAGCATTATCACCTGAGAAGTTATGCTAATCCATTCTGTTATTAGGAAGCTTGAGGATGCAGCTTACTCACATCTGCATTCATGGGATAAGATTTGAAATGCGGGTTCAAACAGCAAGGCTGACTAACTTTATCCTTCTGTCTTATGACTAAGATAGAGGTTTTCACAATTAAGAAGCAATTTGAACAGAAAGCATGAGCAAGGGATGGGCTTTATATGTTTCACTGCTCTGAAGCTATAATAGAAAACACGTACAAAGATTATTCCAGATTATTTTGGAAAAACTTTTATTCCAAAGTATTGTAAACTTCCATTCTGCAGTTGACTGGAAGATTTTTGGATAATGAATCTACCCATTCATATTGATATGTCTTTGACCCTCATACTCTCTTGCAGTTACTTTTGCTGCATAACGAATTGACCCAAATTCAGCAACTTGAAACAACTATTTGATTATGTTCATAGGTTTTGTGGGTCAGGAATCAGATTGGGCACAGCAGGGATGGTGGACCTCTCCTCCTTGAGATTTCAGGTCTCATCCCTTGGGCTGGGCTGCCTCAGGGCCTGGGACTGCCAACAAAAGTAACTGCACTTGTCTTCTTTATGTGGCTTGACTTCCCTACAGCTAATGTTCTCAGGGTAGTTAGACTTTTACATGGCAGCTCAGGGCTCCAAGCTTGAGTGTTCTAGTGTGTAAGGCTGATGCTGCATTCCCTTTTATGACCCAGCCTCACTATTGTGTCCACTGTAGTCTCTTGGTTGAAGGAGTCATAAGCCTGCCCAGATTCAAGAAGTGTGCCCAGTGCTCGCTTCGGCAGCACATACACTAAAATTGGAACAATACAGAGAAGATTAGCATGGCCGCTGCCCAAGGATGGCATGCAAATTTGTGAAGCATTCCATATTTTTGGCAACTAGAGATTATCATACTAAGTGAAATAAGAGAAAAACAAATACCATATGATATCACTTATATGTGGAATCTAAAATACAGCACAAATGAACCTATGTATGAAACAGAAACAGAATCACAGATATAGAGAACAGACTTGTGGTTGCCAAGCGGGGGGATGGGGGTATGGACTGGGAGTCTGGGGTTAGTAGATGCAAACTATTGCATTTAGAATGCATGGACAACAAGGTCCTACTGTATAGCACAGGGAACTATAACCAAACTCCTGGGATAAACCATAATGGAAAAGAATATAAGAATGAATATATGTGTTTAACTAAGTCATTTTGCTGTATAGCAGAAATTAATATAACATTGTAAATCAAGTATACTTCAATTAAAAAAAAAAAAGAAGTGTGCCCATAGGACCCCCACCCACCATAACCTCTCCATGAAAGGAGTGTCAAAAGACTTGGGGCCATGTTCTAAAACTGCCACTTACTCCAATACCCAACTCTCCCCCATTCAACTCTAAAAGAATTTTCCTTCAGATGTTTTCTCAAAGTGAATACAATGTATTAATAAAATTCCTTACATGGTATCCAAGGCCACTGAAACTTCCATGTAATTATTTTTCTTTCTCAGGGGAAGCAGATGGAATTATCAGACTGTGATTACTGTTTTTAAACACGGCTGCCAATATCTGTATGTCCCTCCTGAGAGACGGGCTGCATTTCTGCAATGAGGGAGGAAAACATGTAATCATCCCTTGTTGAAGAAATCAACTTTTTATTTAAAAACCATGCTTGTGTGAGCAGACGCAAGAAGAACTCTGAAGCCTGTGGAAGGAAAACCACATTCACAGAAAGACAGACAAAATGAAAAGGCAGAGGACTTTGTACCAGATGAAGGAACAACATGATCCCAGAAAAACAACTAAATGAAGTGGTGATAGGCAACCTTCCAGAAAAATAATTCACAATAATGATAGTGAAGATGATCCAGGACCTCAGAAAAAGAATGGAGGCAAAGATCGAGAAGATACAAGAAATGTTTAACAAAGACCTAGAAGAATTAAAGAATAAACAAACAGAGATGAACAATAACTGAAATGAAAAATACACTAGAGGGAATCAATAGCAGAATAACTGAGGCAGAAGAACGGATAAGTGACCTGGAAGACAGAATGGTGGAATTCACTGCCATGGAACAGAATAAAGAAAAAAGAATGAAAAGAAATGAAGACAGCCTAAGAGACGTCTGGGACAACATTAAATGCAACAACATTTGCATTATAGGGTTCCCAAAAGGAGAACAGAGAGAGAAAGGACCTGAGAAAATATTTGAAGAGATTATAGTCGAAAACTTCCTTAACATGGGAAAGGAAACAGCCACCCAAGTCCAGGAAGTGCAGAGAGTCTAAGGAAGGATAAACCCAAGGAGAAACATGCCAAGAAACATAGTAATCAAATTGACAAAAATTAAAGAAAAAGAAAAATTATTAAAAGCAACAAGGGAAAAACGACAAATAACATACAAAGGAACTCCCATAAGGTTAACAGCTGATTTCTCAGCAGAAACTCTACAAGCCAGAAAGCAGTGGCACAATATATTTAAAGTGATGAAAGGGAAGAACCTACAACAAGATTACTCTACCCGGCAAGGATCTCATTCAGGTTCGACAGAGAAATCAAAGCCTTTACAGACAAGCAAAAGCTAAGAGAATTCAGCACCACCAAACCAGCTCTACAATGAACGCTAAAGGAACTTCTTTAAGTGGGAAACATAAGAGAAGAAAAGGACCTACAAAAACAAACTCATAACAATTAAGAAAATGGTAATAGGAACATACATATCGATAATTACCTTAAATGTGAATGGATTAAATGCTCCAACCAAAAGACAAAGGCTCACTGAATGGATACAAAAACAAGACCCATATATATGCTGTCTACAAAAGACCCACTTCAGAGCTAGGGACACATACAGACTGAAAGTGAGAGGATGGAAAAAGATATTCCATGCAAATGGAAATCAAAAGAAAGCTGGAGTAGCAATACTCATATCAGATAAAATAGACTTTAAAATAAAGAATGTTACAAGAGACAAGGAAGGACACTACATAATGATCAAGGGATCAATCCAAGAAGCAGATATAACTATTATAAATATATATGCATCCAACAAAGGAGCACCTCAATACATAAGGCAACTGCTAACAGCTATAAAAGAGGAAATCGACAGTAACAGAATAATAGTGAGAGACTTTAACACCTCACTTACACCCATGGACAGATCATCCAAACAGAAAATTAATCAGGAAACACAAGCTTTAAATGACACAAGAGACCAGAAAGATTTAATTGATATTTTTAGGACAGTCAAAAATGTCCTAAACAAGAGATTACAAAAACAAGAGATTACACTTTCTTCTCAAGTGCACACGGAACATTCTCCAGGATAGATCACATATTGGGGAACAAATCAAGGCTCAGTAAATTTAAGAAAACTGAAATCATATCAAGCATCTTTTCTGACCACAAAGCTATGAGATTAGAAATCAATTGCAGGGAAAAAAACGTAAAAAACACGAACACATGGAGGCTAAATAATACGTTACTAAATAACCAAGAGATCACTGAAGAAATCAAAGAGGAAATAAAAAAATACATAGAGACAAATGACAACAAAAACACGATGATCCAAAACCTATGGGATGCAGCAAAAGCAGTTCTAAGAGGGAAGTTTATAGCAATACAATCCTATCTCAAGAAACAAGAAAAATCTCAAGTAAACAATCTAACCTTACACCTAAAGGAACTAGAGAAAGAAGAACAAAAAAACCCCAAAGTTAGTAGAAGGAAAGAAATGATTAAGATCGGATCAGAAATAAATGAAATAGAAATGAAGAAAACAATAGCAAAGATCAATAAAACTAAAAGCTGTTTCTTTGAGAAGATAAACAAAATAGATAAACCATTAGCCAGACTTATCAAAAAAAAGAGGGAGAGGACTCAAATCAATAAAATTACAAATGAAAAAGGAGAAGTTACAACAGACACCACAGAAATACAAACATCCTAAGAGACTATTACAAGCAACTCTATGCCAATAAAATGGACAACCTGGAAGAAATGGACAAATTCTTAGGAAGGTATAACCTTCCAAGACTGAACCAGGAAGAAATAGAAAATATGAACAGACCAATCACAAGCACTGAAATTGAAACTGTGATTAAAAATATTCCAGCAAACAAAAGTCTAGGACCAGATGGCTTCACAGGTGAATTCTATCAAATATTTGGAGAAGGGCTTCCCTGGTGGCGCAGTGGTTGAGAGTCCGCCTGCTAATGCAGGGGACATGGGTTCATGCCCCGGTCCAGGAAGATCCCACATGCCACAGAGTGGCTAGGCCTGTGAGCCATGGCCGCTGAGCCTGCGCGTCCAGAGCCTGTGCTTCACAACGGGAGAGGCCACAACATGAGAGGCCCGCTTACCGCAAAAAAGAAAACGAAAACATTTAGAGAAGAGCTAACACCCATCCTTCTCAAACTCTTCCAGAAAATATCAGAGGAAGGAACACTCCCAAACTGATTCTATGAGGCTACCATCACCCTGATACCAAAACCAGACAAAGATACTACAAAAAAAGAAAATTACAGACCAATATCACTGATGAATATAGATGCAAAAATCCTCAACAAAATACTAGCAAACAGAATCCAACAACACATTAAAAGGATCATACACCATGATCAAGTGGGATTTATCCCAGGGATGCAAGGATTCTTCAATATATGCAGATCAATCAATGTGATACACCATATTAATAAACTGAAGAAGAAAAACCATATGATCATCTCAATAGATGCAGAAAAGCTTTTGACAAAATTCAACACCCATTTATGATAAAAACTCTCCAGAAAGTGGGCATAGAGGGAACCTATCAGAGCATAATAAAGACCATATATGACAAACCCACAGCAAACATTCTCAATGGTGAAACACCATACACAAAAATAAACTCAAAATGGATTAGAGACCTAAATGTAAGGCCAGACACTATAAATATCTTAGAGGAAAACACAGGAAGAACACTTTTTGATATAAATTACAGCAAGATCTTTTTTGATCCACCTCCTAGAGTAATGGAAATATAAACAAAAAGAAACAAATGGGACCTAATTAAACTTAAAAGCTTTTGCACAGCAAAGGAAACCACAAATAAGACGAAAAGACAACCCTCAGAATGGGAGAAAATATTTGCAAACGAATCAACGGACAAAGGATTAATCTCCAAAATATATAAACAGCTCATGCAGCTCAATAGTAAAAAAGCAAACAATCCAATCCAAAAATGGGCAGAAGACCTAAATTTCTCCAAAGAAGACATTTCTCCAAAGAAGACATACAGATGGTCAAAAAGCACATGAAAAGATGCTCAACATCACTAATTATTAGGGAAATGAAAATCAAAACTACAATAAGGTATCACCTCACACCAGTTAGAATGGGCATCTTCAGAAGATCTACAAAAAACAAATGCTGGAGAGGGTGTGGAGAAAAGGGAACCCTCTTGCACTGTTGGTGAGAATGTTAGTTGATACAGCCATTATGGAGAACAGTATGGAGGTTCCTTAAAAAACTAGAAATAAAATTACCATATGACCCAGCAATCCCACTACTGGCCAGATACCCAGGGTTTTCATAATTATGAAAACCATAATTATGGTTTTCATAATTCAAAAAGACACATGCACCCCAATGTTCATTCCAGCACTACTTACAGTAGCCAGGTCATGGAAGCAACCTAAATGCCCATTGACAGATGAATGGATAAAGAAGATGTGGTACATATATACAATGGAATATTACTCAGCCATAAAAAGGAACGAAACTGGGTCATTTGTAGAAGTGTGGATAGATCTAGATTCTGTCATACAGAGTGAAGTAAGAGAAAAACAAATATCATGTATTAACGCATATATGTGGAGCCAGGAAAAATGGTACAGATGAACCGGTTTGCAGGGCAGAAACAGACACAGAAGTACAGAACAAACATACGGACACCAAGTAGAGAAAATGGTGGGGGGGTGGTGGTGGTGTGATGAATTGGGAGATTGGGATTGACATATATACACTAATATGTATAAAATAGATAACTAATAAGAACCTGCTATATAAAAAAATAAATAAAATTCAAAAATTCAAAAAAAAATATCATGCTTGCTTGCTTTTACTCTTTGTTCTTTGGATATACAGTATATGTCTCTGCAAAATGACTGAATGAGAAGGCTATGTGTTAGCAATTCAATAAAAGTAGTTAAAACATGCCCCAGGGCCTGGATTTCAGGGGCAAAATTTAAGGGGGTGCCAAAAAACTCATTTATCAAGATATTTTAATGTAGTATTTTAAAAAATCAAAATTAATGCCAGGCAATCCATAATAAAATGTCAAAATTTTAAATAAAGACATATCAGTTTCCTAGGGCTGCTGTAACAAAGCACCATAAACTGGATGGCTTAACAGAAATGTATTGTCTCCCTGTGCTGGAGGCTGGCCACTTGCAGGGAGAAACCTCATGCCTCTCGCCTAGCTTCTGGTGATTGCTGAAGTCTTTGGACTTTCTTGGCTTGTAGCTGCACCACTCCAATCTGTGCTTCCATCTCCCCCTGACCTTCTTCCCCGTGTGTCTCTGTGTCTTTCCTCATCTTCTAAGGACACCAGTCACTGGATTTAGAGCCCACTCTAATCCAGTATGATCTCATCTCATCTTAATCTAATTATATTTGCAAAGACCCTATTTCCAAATAAGGTCACATTCTGAGGCTCCGGTGGACATAAATTTTGGGGAGACACTATTTAACACTGTAGACAGGATCAGTATTACTGATTTTCCCTTTTGCCTCATGACCTAATATGACTCAGTGTGGTCTCCCCCATTTTAGTAGCAAGCATAGGCTGGCCACTGCCCAGTGAGCTGCTATTACATCATCTTTGTGGTCCAAGACTTAGAAGGCGGCTGTGTGTGTTCTTCCTGAGAACTTTCACCTACTCACCTGCCTCAGCTTCCACATACTTGTATGATGACTCTGAAATCTATTTCTCCAGCCTTGCTACTTTCCTGAGTTCTGGTTTCCAGTATGTTCTTTTTTATATTATATTATTTATTTATTTATAGATAAGATTTTAAAAAATATTTATTTTATTTATTATCATTTATTTTTGGCTGCGTTGGGTCTTCATTGCTGCGTGTGGGCTCTCTCTAGTTGCGGTGAGCGGGGGCTACTCTTCATTGTGGTGCGCGGGTTTAGTGTGGTGGCTTCTCTTGTTGTGTAGTACAAGCTCTAGGCACGTGGGCTTCAGTAGTTGTGGCTCGCAGCCTCAGTAGTTGTATAGCACGGGCTTAGTTGCTCCACAGCATGTGGGATCTTTCTGGACCAGGGCTCGAACCCGTGTCCCCTGCATTGGCAGGTGGGTTCTTAACCATTGCACCACCAGGGAAGCCCCTTCAGTATGTTCTGATTACCTGTTCTATGCATATAACTATACTATACCCCCCTTCTCCAAGGCTTTTAGGATCATTTCTTTATCCCAAATGTTCTGAAATTGTACAGTGATGTAACTTAGATTTTTTTTTTTTAATTCAGTAAGCTGGGTATTAAGTAGATGCTTTCAATCTGGAAACTCATTTCTTTAAGTTTGAGGGAATGTTCTTTTATTATTTACTCAATAATTTTTTTCCCTTTGCTTTAATCTCATTTCTTTCCAGAACTTCTATTAGTCTAACGTTGGGGAGCCTGGATTTTTCTCCTAATGTTCCTATCCTTTTTCCCTTTTTGTTTTTTGTTTATTTTAAGGGAAGTTTCCTTAAAATTCTCTTCTAACCTTTCTTTTGAAATAGTTTTCATTCTGGTTATTATACTATACCCTAATTAGGGTTAGGGTTAGTTTTCAAAAGCCCTTTCTTTTTCTCTGATTGCTTCTTTCTTTTTAAACAAAACTTTTAAGTAGCACTTTATTCTTGCGTCATGGGTCCAACAGTTTTTCTTCTTTTTCAGAGGACACTAATTACTTTGAAATTTTCTTCTGTTGTCTGCATTGTCTCTGTTTCTTCAATTTTTTTTTTCCTTTTTGCCTTGCTCTGTGTCTCTTTTGCCTTGCTCTGTGTCTCTTATGTTGGAGATTTCCCTAAAATGTTTGGTGATCCTTGGCTGTTTGTACATAAGAGTGAGGATGGAAAAAGCTGATTTTGGTGGGAAGGGGAAGCCTGATGCATGGAGGATTAAGGTGGGAGTAAGCCAATCTCTAGAAGCCTTGCCCTCTGTTAGAGCACAGGAGGATCTATGGCCCTCTAGTTTTGGAGGGGGTAACTCAGCCTGGTCAGAAAGCTTTCAGGGAAATGAGTGGGCAAAGGGGCTGGGAAGTCTTGCAGACCAGTATGTAGGTTTCCCCCCAAATTATTCTATTTTCAATTTATTTCTGGCCCCTGCCTTTCCACTGGCAAGGGGGAGTGGCACTTTTGATCTCTGAGTCTCCAGAATCCTGGGATGGGATAGGCTTGCTAATCACTGCTCTCTGCTCTGCTGGTGCTTTGGTTTCAGCTTTTTCCTAGGTTAGTCACATTCAGCTATTGGGTTGCCAGCTTCCTAAAAATGTGAGTTGGTCTGCTGTTTATATTTTTCTTTATTTCCTTGTGGATTTATAACTTTTACTTTCCTTTTCTGTCTTTTGAGGGGAGTTTGAGAGAGGAGATAAAAAGCATATGTTCAATTCTCTATCTTTTAGGTAATTAATAATTCATTATTAAACTTTGTAGATGATCACTTCATGGTTTTCCCTTAGAAGAGGACTTCTTCAATCACAAATATAATTAAATATGTCAGTACTTTATTTTATCATGGGATTAAATGTTCCACCGGTTAAAGGAACTCATATGTATTAGGGCCATCTAGTGGACAACTTGAATTTGGCACCAAAGGCTTTAAATGCAGCAGGGCACTTTCTGAAACCTAGGAAACGAGCTAGAAAGCATCACTTACTACCATCACTTACCTTGGTGTCTGTATGCAAAATCTCCCCAAATAGAAGTGTTTCCTCTATAATATGGAAAGAACATACACACATTTATTTTGTAGTTTATTTTAGTACATATTTTATTTCATATTTATGGCTATCTTAAAGTCTAATTGTTGAAATTTAAAATGTTTCTCTACTAATATCCTTGTGGGAGATGAAAAAATAACTGACCTGACTGTCCTCCTTTCTTTATAACAGGCTTTTTATTCAATGAGGATTAGATTTCTTTATCCTCTGGGATATTTCACTAGTCTATGGCTGGCCTTTCCTAGGAATTAATTGAAAAGGAAATGGCAGATAGGATTAAGCTGCTGGACCCAGTAGAATGTTAGAGGCTAGGCTTGGAGGTACCTGTGGCCAGCTGAGACAAGCTGCCTGTGAATTATGCTGCTCTGTGGTTATTAAGACTTCATGTTACACCAGTGAATTGAAAAGATGTAAGTTATCCAGTCTCTCAATCTTACCCTCAATAATTTACTTTAAAAAGAAAAAACCCTGTTCTGGAGATTTCAGGCAAAAATTTTAAATTACTTCTCTTTTTTCATAACTCAAAAGGATTTTATGATTTTATGTCCATAGCTGCACGACCTGTTGTAGATATTCCTAAGCCTCCATTCAGCCAAATCATGAGAGTTCCCACAGTGTCAAAATATATGAATAGCCAGTGCTTGAGCCAAGTGCAAACCAATTAGGATTTTAAATAGATCACGTATGAGCTGAAACTTGCTACATAATTTAAATGCCATCTAGTGGCCAAATGTCATTTTTAGTCCTCAATCAAAACAGTTTTGGTGCCTTCTAGTATTTTTCTTAGAGTGATTTACCAGATAGTTTTGAATTAGGGATATTATAGCTGCTTCTGCTCTTTGAGTGAAGTGGAATTGGAATATTTCCTGACCATAAAAAATGTTTAACAGCTTGAAATGTGCCTAAGTCCTAGCTCTTATTTCAGATGCATCTGCTTGTATGGCTGCAAAACAAAGAATTGTTGCTTGGTTTGGCTACTAGGTCATTAAATAGCACCAGTAGTTATAATTTATTACTTTGTAACTGATAAGTAAAAAGAAGTGTTATATGTATTGTGAGGTAACTACTGTAGGAACAAAATTCTAAATAATGATGGCAAAAGGGTTTAAAGGATCAACCATTTTCAGTCTCAGAAAATTGAAGAGCTATGAGAGAGACATATCATTTGCCCATAAATGAGTGCCATGGGCAAACAAATTAGTGTGATATAATAATGGTGGTGGTAGTAGCAGCAGCTAACATATTGAATGCTTAAGTGCCAGACGCTATTCTGAATGCTCTGCTTGCATTAACTCACAACCTAATTAAATAGGTACTATTGTTATACCCATTTTATAGACAAAACTGAGGCACAGAATGCCCACTAGTGAAAGGCTGAGTAGGGATCAGAATATTTGAAGTGTCCTTTGGTCTCTTAGCTGCTTTGGATTTTAGTTAGTACTACTTTGGTTGAAGGATTTTTGGAGAATCATGAAAGTCCCTTTAATAGAACCAGGGCACAGTCAGCCTTGACCATCCTGGGCTGGGGTTTCACGTAGGGTTGGAGATGTTGGCTCAGGGATGAGGTGGAGCAAACAGGGTTCGCTCTGGTCCCTGAACTACCTGCTGGTTCCTTGATCTACCTTGGTTAGACCTACCTGCTCTCTTGGCTCTGTGGGGGTAAACTGCCCCTGGAGAATTGAAGTAAATTTGACTTTTGTATGATTGTGGTCTGAGGTTATTTATAACCTCCTCTTCAGCTTTTTACTCCAGATAGTAGAGAGCTGATTGAGTGTAACCAAACTAGCTGTCTGTGTTTATGCAATAAATAGGACATCATTAAGCATTCTTTTTCTTGTTGGTCACAAATCTGGTTCTATTCTTTCACTTCTGGCATGTGACCAGTTAAAACCTTAATGATAATAAATAAGTTAATACCTCACACAGTACTTTGTTGATTTCAGTGAGCTTCACAAAGTATTTTTGAGGTCGATAACAATGGTTCCATTATCCTCAGTATACAGATAAGGAAACTGGGACTCAGAGAGATTAAGTGGCTTGCCAAAATACACACGACTGCTGGCATAAAATTAAGAGTAGAACACCTAGGCATTTCATTGCATTTATTAACACACACACACATTTTTCCAGGCACGCAGATGAATATGTGTGCATGAATAAATGACGATGTCAACTGCATGTTAAGTAAGGTAGCCTCATATAAAAGTGAAACCAGGCTAACTGCAATTTTATCTGCTATCTCCTACTTTCTCAGTTACTGTTAGAGATCTTTGAAAGGAAGTCAGACAAATCAGTGCTATAGGTTAGATAATTTAGATGTTTTACACTCTCTCTCATAGGCAGAATCTAGGTAATCTTTCAAGGCTTACTCTAGTCCTCTAATTTTATTTTTTAATGAAAAAAATGTAGGATTATATTTCTTTAAAAAATGTTTTACTTGTATAAAATAAGCAGTTTTACAAGCTTATCATGCCTAACACGATTTATCCAGAAGGAGGCAGCATTTTACTATTAAGCATTTTACTATTAAGTTGATGCTTCTGCAAAGATTCTAACAAGTTGTTTTTTCTCCTTTTCTTTAAAGTTGTAGACTACCTAATCACACACATCCAAAAATCTTTCAGGGCAAAGATTCTTGGATATCACCAGAGCTCTGCATATTGAACAGTTATAAAATCCAAATCCTGCTCAGATTAAACACATCTAAAATTACAAGTAGCAAATCCGTTGATAGGAACTCTTTTTCAGTAAAGATAATAATCAAAATATAGAGTTGAACAGAAGTTGGAGTAGAAGAAAGGGAAAATGAATGGTTCAATTATTGTAGAAACTTGTAGAAAATAGGTATTTGATCAGTAAAATATAAACTTTAGATTAAAAAACGCTTTAATTCATTCAGAAATAAGGATAATGAATTAGTTTTAATCGTCTACCTAGTTTCATAACTGTAACTTGCTTTTTTTCTTTCCTTGTTTTCATAGAATCACAGGATCTTTAGAAGGGATCTTGAAATTTCACGTGACATATTTCAGTGATTACTGGTTAGAAGTCATTTCACCCATCAGGGGAAGTGCGTCTATCTGTTTTCAAAGAATTAGGAAGAAAGGGATTCCAGTATGATAGGGGAAGTGCAATTGTGAGAATGACAGGATGGCAAGGGGGACTTTTTCTATTGCCCTGTGTTTGACAAAAAGGGCCCAGAGCTCAAAACACTAACTGGGGTCTGCCACTTTCTCCAAAGTTTTCCTAAGGGTCTGAAGAACTGGGCATTAGTCCCCACCTACACCCCCTGCCCCTCAATACTCAGTCCCTGGTCTATAAAAGATGAGGGGAGTAGGTGATTCCTCCCCTTCGTACTGGGGAGGGATTTCTCCTGACTCTCATTGCCAAATGAAGAGAGAGGCTCCAAGAAAATGGCTTTTAGGGTCTACCCCTGGTGACCTCTGCTTGGATAGCAGAGTTGCTGGGCTATCCATTCCTACCAGAGCAGAGAAGATGGAAGCCAGGGAGAGCTGGCTGGCCATGTGGAAGAGGTGACAGTGGAACAGTGATCTTGCCCACCCTTATGTGGCATGGCCTGGGTGTGAGAAATTCCTTGGAACAAGGGAACATATGGAAGGCAAATATTCTTGAGCCACCCTGCTGTACAACTCCCCGCCCCGCCCCACCCCCCCCCAGACTATGCATCATGACTTGGGTTATATTACTGAGATAACTGAGGGCGTGGGTGGGAGAGGTCCAGCTAGAGATGAACCTTCCAATGGGAAGATCCCTCTGGATAATTTTCACCTGTGCTCCCAGAGAGGTGGACTTTGGATACTGACATGCACACTCGGGGCTCACTGGAGAAGCAGAGCAGCCAACAGAGAGACGGCTACGGCTGCCCCTTTCCTTCCCCTTCTTCCTGATTCCAACACTTGAGAGAGAGAAGCCCGGCCTGGGACAGATAGGAGAGGGTGTTTTGCAGCCAGGACTCCCTCTAACTCCATCTCATGCCAAGCAGTCAAGATTCCAATTCATGCCTTCTCTGGAGTGGTGCACTATGAGGAGACAGAATTTACATAGAGTTTGAAATTGAAATTTTATACATTTTTGAATAACCAACAGTGAACAGAAAGTGATGGAATCTGGCCAGGATGTCATGGAGTGATAGGAAAGGGAAATGTGGAGTATAGATGAAGGCAGGTACAGTTCTGATCACCAGTTCCAGTGGGTCTAGTTTCCCTAGAAACAGACTGGGAAAACTTCAAGACTTCTAAGAGAATCCCCATATCCAATATGGAACCACCCAAGCAGCAATGTAGAAATGGCTGAAGGTAGCATTTAAACATAGACAGGGTTAAATACAGAGTCCCAAGAATCCCTTGGCCTCTATGTGATGTGGAAGGAGCCAGAAGTTCCTACTTGACCTGATGAAGGGAGAAACCAGAAGCCTGCTTGGGCTGTGGTAGCAATGGGTGGGACCCCAGTGCAGGCTTCTCTTAGGGGCTGCTGGAAGATGAGGTGGAGATAGAGGATTTACAGAGCCAGCCTGGGATAAGGTGGAGCCAGTTAAGAGGAAAAGACCCTCAAGACCCCCAGCTTTGCCAAAAGATCTGACCACAAATGTCTCCAGCAGGGTGTGAGCAGGTGGTGTGGGGGACATCCCTGAGGACTCCAGTCCTGGAGTCAACCACCCCCTTCAGCTGCCCCCAAGGATATACAATCTCTGCCCTACCTGTAAGTCCCCATCTTGGGAGGAGGGAGGAACAAGAGGGGAGAGAAAAGTCTTAGAGGGAGTTTGAACTTCAACTGACTGCATATTTATCTGGGACTGTTTAAACCAAAGTAACTGATTGATTCTTAACTGGTAAGTTTGTATCTCCCTTTATCCCATCCCATCCCACCACCTCAAAAAGTGGGAGTGGGGATATATTAGACTTTGGGGCTTCCATAACAAAACACCACAGACTGGGTGGCTTAAACAACCCAAGTTTATTTTCTCACTGTTCTGAAGGCTGGAAGTCCAAGATCAAGGTGCCAGCAGATTTGGTTCCTGGTGAGAATCCTCTTCCTGGATTGCAGATGGCTACCTTCTCACTATGTCCTCACATGGCAGAGAAAGCGGGCTCTCGTGTCTCTCCCTCTTCTTAACAAGGGCACTAGTCCCATCATGAGAGCCCCACTCTCATGATTTCATCTGAACCCAACCATCTCCCAAAGGCTCCATCTCCAAACACCATCACATTGGGAGTTAGGGCTTCAACATCTGAATTTGGAGGAGGGACACAATTCAGCCCATAGCAGTGGGCTTGTGAGGAAGTTTATATCATTTATAGAAAAAGCATGACACCACCATCTTTTGGTGTGCCTAAATTATATTGTGTCGTTAAAAAACAAATACCTTGTAAACCTCCTGAGGGCAGAGACTTGATTTAGCTCACAGCTGTGAGCTAAATCAAGAACCTACCACCATGACTGCCAGTGAGTAGCAGTCAATAAATATTCATTAAAGAAGTAAATAAATAACAGTTTTCTTTTCATTTAACTGTTGAATAAATTCAATAAAGCTAGAGATTTCTGATTAAAAATGAAAAAAGAAATTCTACCACAAGTGCTTTTAGTTCCCCACCTTCCTACTGTGGGAAAGGTGTTTGTGTGGGGTGGGTAGAGAAAAAGAGGGAGGGGTGGTGGGAAGGAGAGAGGAGGAAGTACAAAGAGGCTGGGAAGGAGAAAAAGAAAATTAGAGGGAGACCAGGAGGAAGAGAGGGAGTGACCTGAGGAAAGGGGAGAGAGATAGTGGGAAGGAAGGAGAGACCTGGGGTGGGGGGAGACAGGGACTCAGAGATGATCAGAGTAGTGGAATTTGCCAGAAGGATTGGAATTTGGGGGGAAAGAGGAATTAGAGAGGATTTGCAGGGAGTCTTGCTCTATAATGTGTGGTGTGACACCCTCCTGATCTCCTCAAGACCTTTTGTCAAGAAACACATTCCTCTTCCCCTCTTTTCCAGTTGCTTTCCTGTTTCCATCATGATACTTGGGTGTGTTGGAGGATTCGGTGTTACACACTCTTCACACAGTGGTGATCCAGGCTAAAGTTCAACAGTCAGATGGAGTCTGTCTTATGTCTAATTCCTTGTGATGACATTCATGACATCCTTTCCTGTTTTGTCCTATTGGAGAGCAGTCTGTCCCTGACCTGTTTAGCAGCCATTTTAAACTGAAGGCTTATTGGAAATCAGCCTCCCAATTTTTCTTTCCTCACTGGAATACCTCAATTTCTTTTCTTTCTCTTCTTTTTAGGCTGCACTGTGCAGCATGAGGGATCTTAGTTCTCCGACCAGGGATGAAACCTGTGCCCCCTACATTGGGAGAGTGGAGTCTTAACCACTGGACTGCCAGGGAAGTCCCTCAGTTTCTTTATTCTTTCCTCCTAGGCTGCTGTAGGCTTTCCTTCTGAGTTCTTTAATCATCTTCAGCCTTCTTTGGACTTGCCGTGGACTTCTTCAGCTAATTAGCCTGGAGGAGGATTAGCAAACACCACAAACAGTGCTTGGCTTGTGTATTTCTGAGCCATGCCCTATCTCTTTCAATGACTTTATATTTCTTCAGACTTATTTGCTTAATTAAATAAAAGGCCAAGTTTTAGTTGCAATGGTCCCAGTGATTTCAACTATCAGCTGAGTTATTCTAATTCCTTCATACTTAGATCTCACTGCCTTTTGCAACAACATTGGCTGGAGTGTCAAGACTGGTGTTATATGAGTTTTTTTTCCGGTAGTCTATTTTCAATGTAAAACTCTTAGTGAATATTTAGAAGTATGATTTATTAAAACGTTTAGAGTACATGTTTACTTAAAACTAGAGAACTTTAAGTCTATCATAAATGTCTGTTTTGCTTGATTACTTGCCTAATGAGGCATATTACTTTAAAAATGCTGAACATTCCATTCAACCATGTGGGACAAACTGGGAATTCTGAAGGATTAAATTTCAGTCCAAGAAAATGGGAAAATTCCATATAATTAAGAGGAGACGGGAAGAAGGAAATTGTAAGTTTGTAATTTTCTGGGAAAAAAAATTAAAGAAGTTTTTTCTGTATAGAAAAGTAGGGGAAGGGGTTATAGAATTTTAAAATATATTGACTTTGTGTCTCAGGGTAAATTTTGTGGTCCACTTTAAGGTTTGAAAATAATGTTTGCAATAACCAATTGGATTAGTTATACTGAGAGCATCTTTCACAGTAAAAGACTATGTGGAGATAGTCCTGTGACGTTCGAGAATATTAACAAATACTTCAGTACACATGATCCCAGGCATGCAGTAATAGATGTGGTTTTAAAGGCTTTCTGGAGGCTCTGTTGAAATTTTTTGGATAAGGTCAAAGGTATTTTGAAATGTCAAGTACTTTACTTTGTTTTTGACCAAAAGAATAGAAAAATAAAGCTATGCTTAAGTCAGTGTTATAGGTGCAAAGCAAAGTAAAAATTTGAGCTGATTTTCTAGGTAAGAAATAAGAAAGTCTGAAATATTCATTTAAAGGGAAAAGTGAGTTCAAGTTGAATCCTTCATTGAATTGACTTTGTTCTATGGAGAATCAGCCTCAAAACTGGGAAGTGATAAGATTAGAAATGATTTTGTTTGTTTTCTGTTTGCATCATTTTGGAGGCAGATTATTTGAGCCTTAGTTGAAGGGTACCCAGCCATTAGGGCATATTTTCTCAAAGTGCCCACTTCGGTTATTTTAATTTCTTTGACTCTTCCCTTATTTGTTTCCATTAATTCTTTTGTTCAAAATGGAAAGAGAATGGTCAGGGATGTGCATTAGTTGTCAAGTTTTCCTATTTATTTTCTCAGAGTCAGTGAACTCATTAATCATAATGCAGTCCTTGGTGTGAGAGGACCAGAGATGCATTGTGAAAGAAAATAAAAAGATGAGGGCACAGAGGGAAGATGGGGCAGATTCAGTTTCCAGTGCCCCGTGGTTATATTAGACTCAGAAAGTAAAATTAACATGCCTGTGTCCAGATCACACATATCTAGTGGCATCCACTTACCAACACCCAACCCCCAAAAATCATTAAATCACCTAAAGGATACATTACGTCTTGAAAAGTGTGACACAGGTGCAGTTCACCTACCCTGAGTCCCCCTGTCTCTTCTGGCGTTGATTGTGTGTTTTCCATCACTGTAGGCAGACCAGAGGTGACATCACATTTGAGGTGCAATGAACACAATTAGCAATTAGGTGGGATGTAGGCAGTTCTGGAGAGCTGGACCTGATGTCAGGGGAGGGCAATCTTGTAAGCTCAGAAGAAAGGACTATCAAACAGTGCACATATTTTGGGGACCTTGACCTAATAAAGCACACCACAGCACACCCACCACTACAATATTTTACATTTGCATAACAATTTTGGTCTAAATATCTTGGACATTTTTCAAGAAAAAGCATTGCTATTATAGTTCTGTTTTTATGTAAGTGGGAATAGTGGATGGCAGGAATTAAAGTAACTTTTTTTTTTTTCTGTACGCGGGCCTCTCACTGTTGTGGCCTCTCCCGTTGTGGAGCACAGGCTCCGGACGCGCAGGCTCAGCGGCCATGGCTCACGGGCCCAGCCACTCCGCAGCATGTGGGATCTTCCCGGACCGGGGCATGAACCTGTGTCCCCTGCATCGGCAGGCGGACTCCCAACCACTTTGCCACCAGGGAAGCCCTAAAGTAATTTTTTTTTTTTTTTTTTTTAAAGTAACTTTTAAAGGCAGTGTTCAGTGCTAGGTGAGGCCAGGAGTGGGTAAGAAGTATACAAATTAAGGAGAAATGTATATAACAACATTAGCCAAAATAAATCTGGAAATGTAATTCTAACAAGTCTTCACCTTATTTCATTTTTTGCCTCTTTCCTTCCCAACAGCTCAACATTCTTATATTTAATTAAACCTGATCTTAAGAATGTTCTAGAATCCAGTTTGTGAATTTCAGCCAGTATATTACGTTCTTTAGAGATACATTATATTTTAAGTCTTTTCTTTCTTTCTGAAAGATAAGCTTTGTCCTCAGTAAAAGGAATTTCAAAGTCAACAGAGGGTGATGAAGAACTTTTATTCTGAAGTAGAGAGTCCTTGCTAGTACAGTTCTGCTTGCCTCATCTGTATGTATTGATAATTTTTGTCTATAAATATTTCTTCACGTAAGTAAGGTACAAAAAGTCAGAGAGTCCCAGTTGATTAAGTGGAAACTCATCAAGTAACTTTGAGATGGTCATACTATTAATAGAATTGTTTGGCTGTTCCCTGACATAAGCCAAGAAGTCTTCACTGGTGTGTTTTCTGGCAATATTGCAACAGCATATGTTACCAAGTTAGTAACAGTTTTTCCCCAATACATCTATCCCAAGAGTATTGGGAGAGACTTTTTTTTTTGAGAGACTTTTAATTAAAGAAAAAAAATAGCAAATTTGTAAAATAGAATATACTAAAAATCTGGACTATTTAAGCACAATGTTTTAAAAGAATGACTCTATTATACCTGTGAAACATCACCCATATCCTGCCTGGTAAAATAAAAAAGGAAATACTTGGTTGAAGACAAGAGCAGAGTTCATGTCTTCATGATCACATATCTCAAAATCAAAATATAAATTCATTAAGTTCATTCCAAAGATTTGTCAGTTTGCATATGATTTATTCTTGTTAACAAGGGCCAATATATTGAATTAAAGCTTTATATCAAACTTCTGTCCTATAGGAATTAAAGTAAACCAGTCTGGATGACACATGGGTATGATGCAGAAAATCACTAATGAAAATAAGGCAGGATTCCAAGTATATCAGATGTCTATGTTTGTGTATGAGATATATTAAATAATGGATTTGTGATTGCGTAAATCTAAGGTCTTGTCTTGGTTTTAAGATTTTGATATTTCAATGACCCATCCAGACCCTTTCATCATCATTCCTTGACTATCCCTAAGCCTCTACTTCTCCACTTCTGCCAACCCTTGTTATGTTCATACCCTAGACCTCATCATCACATGGAAGTACTTTACCACTGAATTTTTTTTTTCCCTTTGACCACAACTTTTTCTTCAACCTCCCCCATTTTTCAACCCTTCTGAAATGGTTGTTCTTTCAATCTCACCCTTGGCACTTCTCCATGTAGCCTGCAACAGGCCCATTCTAGCCTCTTGTCTCCCTCTGTTCACTTGGGTCCTGGAATCTCATCTAGACCAGACTTGGTTCTTGAGAATGTGTATTTAGGAAGGAGAACAGCCTTGATCTCATTGTGATGTCCTTCCCCTTAACACCTCCCTCCCTCTTCTTCCCCTCTGTTGGCCCACCATACCCTTTGCTCCCAGCTTCATGTCTGGTAAAGAGAGAGCCTGGGGAAAGCACATCAGATACGTAACTACCTCTGCTCAGAAGTGAACCACATCAATCACTTCTGCTTACATTCTATTGTCCAGTAGAGCTGCAAGGGAAGCAGGAAAATGTAGATGTACACAGAGATATCCAAGGGCATTAATAGTTTCTCTGACATCTACCTTGTAAGATTGTTTTGAGAATTATATACAATAACATTTGTAAAGTATTTAGGTCAGTGCTTGGTAGATAGTTTTCTCAATAATTATCTGGTATTTTTTACTTTGATGAAAGTTGTTTTTCTCACTGTAAGTGGATGAATTAGCATCCCACTTTATATATTTCTGTGAGTTTCGTTAATGCGAGCCAAAGTCAGAGAGGCTGCTTCATACTCAGAGTGTTGATAAAACCATATTTCTGGTTCTGCATATACAAAGACTACCTAGAAACCACATAGAAACACCACCTTGTGAAGTCACATCTTGGGGACAGTCATCTCTGAGGTGAAATTGCTCAGTCACATTTTTCTTTCTGATCTTAGCTGGGCTTTCAATATTAAGAGCCCTGGGGCAGAGTATATATGTATCTATCTATCTGGATGTTTGCGGTTGTCCTTAGTTATCTCTAGCAGGCTCCCTGTCCTTTTCCCCACAGCAGTTCCTGAGGTTTTTGTAGGATACTTGCTATGGAGTTTCCTCCTGGCATAGCCTGGTGTGGGGTTTGCCTGGAGACCCTGCTGCTCATTCCATAACTACCAATACTCCAGCTGTTTTACCTGCTAATACTGACCCTGAATATGTCACCCTTTCTAATAATTTCATGCCTTTATATCTTCTAATGCTTCTGCCACTTGCTTCCCAGATCACGTCACCCCCTGACCTGATCTGGGAAGCAAGGAGGGGCATGGCACATCTGCCCCAACATCAATTTTACTCAATGGTGAGAAATAAAAACTATTATTTTTTATTTTGGAACAAACATAAATACATTAGGAAATAGAATGTAAATCCTCTTGAACTTTAACTCTAGAACTACAAGAAAATTTCTTCTATAAAAGGGGTGGAACTCTGGCTCTGTTTCTAGTTTGATTTCCTTTGCTGTGTGGATACACTGGGGGGAGAGGTAAGGAGCACATCTTTTCTCAATTGCCCCCCTGGTTAACTTGGACTTGTTCTTGCTTAGTCTCATATAGAACCTGTTCCAGCACGGTATCGTCTGATTGATAGGCCATTCCTGATGTTCTCTGGCTAGCAGAGATGCCTCTTTTTCATTCTCAGAGTCGTGCAGGGTTCTCTTATGGACTTTGTTTATAATTTTATTATTTAGTTATTTAACAAACACATGCAGCACTTACTAAGGGCAAGGCAATCTTCTAAGCGATGAATATATGTTAACTCTCACAACCACCATATGAAAGAGGAACTGCTTTGTGTGTGTGTGTGTGTGTGTGTGTATGTGTGTGTATGTTGGTACAGTTGACCCTTGAACAACACAGGGGTTAGGGGCGCTGATCTTCCACATAGTTGAAGATCCACGCGTAATTTATAGTCTGCCATCCATATCCCCAGTTTCTCTGGATCTGAGGAGTCATCAGCCAGTCACAGATTGGGTAGTACTGTAGTATTTACTATTGAAAAAAATCCCCGTTTAAGTGTATTTAAGTGGAGATCTGTGCAGTTCAAACCTGTGCTGTTCAAAGGTATCTGTAGATATGTGTGTGTGTGTGTGTGTGTGTGTGCGCGCACATGCGTGCAGGCATGTATGAAACACCAAGGCACAGAAGTCAAATAACTTTCTCAAAGTCACACAGCCACTTATAGGTTACAAGCCAGAGCCAGAATTCAAACTCAGATATCTGACTTCTAAATTACTATGTTTGCTGCCTCTTGCATTAATTGTTGGGTAACTTCTCTTCTTCTCTAGACTATTAGGGCCTTGAGGACAGAGTTTTATTGATCCCTGTGTCCCTCCAGCCTAGAATGAGGCCAGGCACACAATAACGGTGTAGCAAACGTTGGCTAACCCTCTTTACAGAGAGTGTGGAAGTTGCTAGGACTGCATGCCTGGGCTGAGTTTTACCCACTTAATCACCCTGTCACTTTCTCTATGTAAATAGCCCATGACCTCTAATTGCTAGAGGAATCTTAAACTCATTTCATCCTGGGGCTTCCCTGGTGGCACAGTGGTTAAGAATCCGCCTGCCATTGCAGGGGACAAGGTTTCGAGCCCTGGTCCGGGAAGATTCCACATGCCGCGGAGCAACTAAGCCCGTGCGCCACAACTACTCAGCCTGCGCTCTAGAGACCGAGAGCCACAACTACTGAAGCCTGCATGCCTAGAGCCCGTGCTCCGCAACAAGAGAAGCCACCGCAGTGAGAAGCCCGAGCACTGCAAGGAAGAGTATCCCCCGCTCGCTGCAACTAGAGAAAGCCCGCAAGCAGCAACGTGGAAGACCCAATGAAGCCAAAAATTTAAAAAGAACCCCCAAACTCATTTCATCCTGTGCTTAGTGGAACAAGATGTGAAATTTTTGTATAAAATAACTTTTGACATTTTTCTGGAATATTTCAATAATATCTTTGAGTGGGAATTGTAGGATCCCAATTTCCCTCTCCACCCTGTTGTTTATGATTCTAGGAAGTTTGGTTTGGTTGTGCCTGTTCAAGGTTTGTGGAAGTTCGGGAATCTGCATGCCACGCTCTGAGATTTCAGTCTGTATAACCTGCCCTAGAGCCATGATGTTACGGGCGGACTCCACCAAAAAAAACAACAACAACACCCAAAACACCACCACCACCACCACCAAAACAATGACAGCTTTAAAGGATTTGGAAGTAGAAGAAAATGTCACTACCTGCAGCTTCCCTTGAAATCCTTCCTAAGCCACATCTCGAGAGGGTGTTTTGGAACCACAACTTTATATTTCCTGTAAGCTAAAGCATTTTGAAAACATACTTGTTGCAAGTGATGACTGGTTAGAAAGAAATTCACCAACTGTGAGCTCCACAGAGAAGTAATCAACAGAGCTGAAGAAATCAAAACCATATTTTTCTTAGAAAATATGCTTTTCATGAGTATCAAGCTGGGGATCTTCCTAATTTTGTTTATAATCAAAGGGAGGGCTTTGCATTGAAGCACATTTTGACTCTCCTGTGGTCCTGGTTTTCTCTGGCTGGCCTCACCTTCTCTCTCTCTCTTTCTCACACACACACTTTTTTGTTTGTTTCTATTTGGAATATTTTGAGAAAATGTGGTCTCCCTGCCATCAGCCCCCATGTCAACATTTATTGATTCACTAATATGGTAAACCGCTGTATAACTTTTACCATTACCTAATGTGCATCTGATTTTCTTTTTCAAAAACTGGAAGTAGTTATACATGTCTTTCTATGAGCATATAGTTAAAATTATGTCAAAATTATTCTCTCTCCCTGTTTCCCTCCTACTCTTGCCCCTCTTCTCCCATCTCCAACTCTAGAAACAAGTCATGGATGTTTTTACAGCCAAAGAGTACCCTGAAGGAGGAAATACTTCTATTTTCCCTTGAGGGCAATCTAGAAAATTCTGCTAACACTCTAAGAGGTGTGAATCACTACAGCAAGGCCAAGGGGATCATATAGTTGAATTCAGATCCTGAAGCAGTTACTTTGGATAGAAATGGCTTTGCCACTAATTGCTCAAGACATATTAAGGGCTATGGGCTGCAAAGATTATAAATAACAAGAATTTAGGGTAGTACATTTTAAGTTATTTGTTGAGTATTACCTGTGGTAGGTAGACAGGGTATGAAAAATACAACTGATAGTCAAAAATCAATGCTTCACATATTCACAATAAGAATGTATATGTATGTATATATAAAAATAAATACATACATATATTTATTTATGGCCTTGCTTATCCCCCAAAGGATTTAAGAGTATTTACCAAAATATACATGATATAAAGAGATAAATAAAATAGAAAGCAAGTGGATGAGGGGACCTAAGGCCCTAAGAGGGTAGGAAAGATGCAGATGAAGCTAGGAGTGATATTAGTACCTGCAGTGTGTGCTGTAAGGATGGGTCTCTGCTCATGTTGGGCTACATGGGCTCTTTGCTACATGTCTCTTTGCTACATGTTGGGTTATATTTGCTCAGCAGCTAATATATAAAAGGAGACATAGGCCCAAAACTGACTTAGCAGGAGAAAAGCCATTTCTGATACTAAGAAGAACAGGAGAAATTCTCATAGAGGGTATAGTAAAATAATAAACAAAGTCCTCAGCAATATCCCCCGAGTAAGTACAGTGATGAGTTTTATTTGGTTGTTCCACAATCCAGAGTGCCCTGAGGCTGGCTGATACTCACTTCTCCAGAAATAGTTGTTTTTCATTTGTGAGCTGCGTATAGTTTACTATGGCTCAGGAATCTTTGAGGGAGGGAAGATGGCAAAATGTTATTGTTTTTCTAGATTAAAATAGGCAACAATACTTTGGCAGCTGATGTATAGCCAATGTAGAATCAAAAAAATTACATATATATTTTTAATCCCAGAGGTAAATACAATTTTTCTTAATTTCACTGAGTAGTTATTATTATTATTGCTTACTGTCATTCGATGCTATTTATTTGAATATTCCTCCTATACCTTCTAGCATGTGTATAGAGGAAAGAGGGCAGAGGTTAAGAGATTTAAATAAAATTTCTTACATGTTTCCTGTGTTTGCATTAGACTCAAATTTTTTTATGAAAGTGATACATGTTCATTGTAGAAGATTTAGAAAATACAAGACAGACAAATCGTTTAAAATCTCACCATCTAGAAATATCTTTGAGGTGTTATATAGTGTATGTCTTTATGAATGTGGTGTATGCATTGGCTTAGTTTCCTAATTTTATGAGGGTTACCTAACCACAGCCATAGAAACTAAACACCATAGTTTCTCTACTTATGACTAAGCAAGGCTATTGATTTTCTATTTACTTTGAACACACAAGTAATGTGGAATGGGAAGAAAAACACAAAAACAGAGCTTTGAGTATAAGGCCAAAACCTGAGATAAAGTCTGACATTCACAACTGGCACCTACCCCTTTCTTAAAAAAAATAAATCCTTTTAGGTCTCAGCTTCCACAAAGCAAAAATGTTACCAAAGTGCTGGTGCTTCAGAAAGTGGGATGCATACTCTCACCACTTCTATTCAACATAATGTTGGAAGTCCTAGCCACAGCAATCAGACAAGAAATAAAAGGTGTCTAAATTGGAGGGGGAGAGGTAAGATTGTCACTACAGTAAGTCCTCTACATACGAACGAGTTCTGTTCCAAGAGTGCATTCGTAAGTCCAATTTGTTTGTAAGTCCAACAAAGTTAGCCTAGGTACCCAGATAACACAATTGGCTATATGGTACTATAATGTAATAGGTTTATAATACTTTTCACACAAATAATACATAAAAAACAAACACACAGGGCTTCCCTGGTGGCGCAGTGGTTGCGAGTCCGCCTGTCGATGCAGGGGACGTGGGTTCGTGCCCCGGTCCGGGAGGGTCCCGCGTGCTGCGGGGCGGCTGGACCCGTGGGCCGTGGCTGCTGAGCCTGCGCGTCCGGATCCTGTTGCTCCACAACGAGAGAGGCCACAGCGGTGAGAGCCCCGCGTACCGAAAAAAAAAAAAAAACAAACACACAAAAAAGAAAACCTTTTTAATCTTACAGTACAGTAGCTTGAAAAGTACGGTAGTACAGTACAACAGCTGGCATACAGGGGCTGGCATCGAGTGAACAGGCAAGAAGAGTTACTGACTGGAGGAGGGAGAGGAGGTGGGAGATGGTACAACTGAAGGATCCTCAGCAATAGGAGATGGAGGGCAAGCTACAATTTCACTCATGCCTGACATTGATGACACAAGTTCTGATTCCTTGCTGGATTCAATTCTATCTACCCTCTTGAAAAAACGAACCAGTGATATCTGGATAGTAGCTCTTTTTTCTCATCATAGTTGATATGGTAGCACTGGATTGCCTACTGAACAGCTGCTGCAACCTTCGTGTACCATTCTACATTCGGGTCCTGTGCCTCAAAAACTAACAGTGCCTCCTCAAATAAAGAAAATCCCCTTGCCATTTCCTGCATCATGAATCTCTTCAGTTCTTCAGTTACTTCTTCTTCCTTTTGTCTCTCTTTGTCCTTTCTCTGGGCCTCCAATTCCATCAGGCCTTCATTAGTAAGCTCCTCATGTTGCACAGCAAGGAGTTCAATGAAGTCGTCCTCTTGCAGATCTAGCTCCAGCTTCTCGATGAGGGTCAGTAAGTTGTTGAAGACCTCTTTGGACTCCTCATCCACCTTCTCAAATCCACAAAAATTGTGAACAAACTGCAGGCAAAGTTTCTTCCAAACCCTATTCATGGTGATGGCTGTAACCTTACTCCAAGCAAAGTCAATGTTTTTTATGGCCTTGTAGATGTTATAGTCCATCCAAAATTGTCACAAGTTTATTCCTGATTCATCATTCGCCTTTACTGATGAAAAGTGTGATGTAAATAATATTTCCTGAAAGTCGCTATAACTCCCTGGTCCAAGTTGGATGAATGATGCACAGTCACATCTTTGAAAGTTCACAACTTGAAGGTTCATATGTGGGGGACTTACTGTGTATATGCAGATGACATGTACTATATATAGAAAACCCTAAGGACTCCATACAAAAACTACTAAAACTATAAATGAATTCAGCAAAGTAGCAGGATACAAGACTAACATTCAGAAATCAGTTGCATTTCTTTACGCTAACAATGAAATATCAGAAAGGGAATGTAAAAAACCAGTACCTTTTAAAAGTGCACGAAAAAAAAAAAACTAGGAATAAACCTACCAAGGAGATGAAAGACCTATATGCTGAGAACTATAAAACATTAATAAAAGAAATTAAAGAGTACTCAAAGAAATGGAAAGCTATCCCACAGTCTTGGATTGGAAGAATTAATATTGTTAAAATAGCAATACTACCCAAAGCAATCTACAGATTTTTAAAAAATATTTATTTATTTATTTTGGCTGCGCCAGGTCTCAGTTATTGCATGTGGGACCCTTGCTGCAG
Organism: Neophocaena asiaeorientalis asiaeorientalis; assembly: GCF_003031525.2. Taxonomy (NCBI): domain Eukaryota; kingdom Metazoa; phylum Chordata; class Mammalia; order Artiodactyla; family Phocoenidae; genus Neophocaena; species Neophocaena asiaeorientalis. The sequence goes on from NW_020172717.1 coordinate 175,783, forward strand.
CACGTTTAGTTGTGGCACACAGGATCTGTAGTTGCGGTACGCGAACTCTTAGTTGCAGCATGCGTGCGGGATCCAGCTCCTTGACCAGGGATCGAACCCAGGCCCCCTGCATTGGGAGCGTGGAGTCCTACCCACTGAACATGAGGGTAGTCCCCAATCTACACATTTAATGTGAACCCTATCAAATCACCCATGACATTTTTCACAGAACTAGAACAAATAATCCAAAAATTTATATGGAACCGTAAAAGACCCAGAACTGCCAAAGCAATCTTGGGGAAAAAGAACAAAGCAGGAGTCATAACCCTCCCAGACCTCAGACAATACTGCAAAGCTACAGTAATCAAGACAGTGTGGCATTGGTACAAAAACAGACATACGTATCAATGGAACAGAATAGACAGCCCAGAAATAAACCCATACACTGATGGTCAATTAATCTTTGACAAAGGAGGCAAGAATATAAAATGGGAAAAAGACCATCTCCCCAGCAAGTGGTGCTGGGAAAGTTGGACAGCTGCCTGTAAATCAGTCAAGTTAGAACACACCCTCTCACCATACACAAAAATAAACTCCATATGGAGTTTTGAGTTTTGGAGTTAAACATAAGACATGACTCCATAAACCTCCTAGAAGAGATCATAGGCAAAACATTCTTGGACATAAACAGTACCAATGTTTTCTTAGGTCAGTCTCCCAAGGTAATAGAAATAAAAACAAAAATAAACAAATGAGACCTAATCAAACTTACAAGCTTTTGCACAGCAAAGGAAACCATAAATGAAATGAAAAGCCAGACCACAGAATGGGAGAAAATATTTGCAAATGATGCGACTGACAAGGGCTTATGTATGTAGGTATATTTCCAAAATATACATACAGCTCATACAACTCAACAACAAAAAAACAAACAACCCAATCGAAAAATGGGCAAAAGACCTAAATAGACATTTCTCCAAAGAAAAAATACAGATGGCCAATAGGCACATGAAAAGATGCTCAACATTGCTAATTATTAGAGAAATGTAAATCAAAACTATAATAAGGTACCACCTCACGCCAGTCAGAATGGCCACCATTAAAAAGTCTACAAATAACAGATGCTAGAGAGAGTGTGGAGAAAAGGGAACCCTCCTACACTGTTGGTGGGAATGTAGGTTGGTGCAGCCACTATGGAAAACAGTATGGAGGTTCCTCAGAAAACTAAAAATAGAATTACCATATGATCCAGCAGTTCCACTCCTGGGCATATATCTGGACAAAACTATAATTCGAAAAGATACATGCACTCCTATGTTCATGGCAGCACTATTCACAAGATCCAAGACATGAAAATAACCTAAATGTCCATCAACAGATGAATGGATAAAGAAGATGTGGTACATATATACAATGGAATATTACTCAGACATAAAAAGAAGGAAATAATGCCATTTGCAGCAACATGGATGCAACTAGACATTGTCACAGTAAGTGAAATAAGTCAGAAAGAGAACAAAATTCCATATGATATCTCATATGTGGAATCTAAAATATGGCACAAATGATCCTGCCTACAAAACAGAAACAGACTCACAGACATAGAGAGCAGACTTGTGGTTGCCAAGGAGGAGGGGGTTGGGGAAGGCATGGACTGGGAGTTTGGGGTTAGAAGATGCAAACTATTACATTTAGAATGGATAGACAACAAGGTCTTACTGTATAGCACAGGAAACTATATCCAGTTTCCCGGGATAAACCATAATGCAAAAGAATATTAAAAAAGAATGTATATATGTGTATAACTGAGTAATTTTGCTGTACAGCATAAATTAGCACAACACTGTAAATCAACTATACTCAATTTAAAAAAACACAGAAAGTGGGATGCACTGTGCAAATGCAAATGTTATTGTCCTTGTTAACTAACCTGGTGGCTTGGAAGTTGTGTAAGAGCCCCATGACGGGGGTCCTGACCACGTGCTCTTGACAATAATGAGGAAAAAGAGAAGTTAGAAGGAACACTCTGAATCTAGCGTCCATGATTTATGGACACCAGAGATCATGAAGTCAAATCTGAACCCCTCCGAGCTAGTCTTGTTTTCTTTGTTGTCCTTATCAGCATTTCCTTCTTTTCTCTGCTAAATTTCCACTTTCCTTTTCTCTTAGTCCCTTTTCTTTCTTTTCTTCTTTCTCTTCCTTCCTCATCTCCTTCCACTCCTCTCTTCTCCCTTCTCTATCTTTAACTGACCTGCACTCTAGACATTTTCTGTCAAAATAGGAACAGAACAGTAGGACAGAGCCCTTAGAATTGAGTTTGAGATCCCAGTGAAAAACTTATATAAAGTTATGACAATCTTGGCTTTCACCAAGCCCACAGCTTAAAAAAAAGATGATCATTTCTCCTGGACACTCATATATGAGATTTATGGGTGGGTGGGGGAATCTATCATTCCAGTGTCACTGCTGAGGGTGGAGGTGATCATCTTGGCCACCAACATGATTGCTCTCAACCATCCCTCCATTCTCAGTCACAGCTGCTGGAAATTAAAACCCTGGAAAAGTTACCTGAATTTTAGGAGAGGAGTGGACTTTTTCTCTCATGAACCCTATAGGAAGTCTGCTACTTTCGTATATAAAGTCTTCTTGAAAGCATAAATGAAAATTGAATATCAAACATATAAGGTAAGTCTAATTATACCAACTAAACACAATCTTTAAAGATGTATTTCTAACATATCATACGCTATGTGCTGTAATTTTGATCTGTTTTTCCCCCGTAATAGAACACTCTGTCACCTGGGTTAAGTTCAATGAAAACATCTGAATAGGAATGCAATCTACAGCTTTTGGCATGTCCACTGATTTCCATCTTTATCTCAATAGTATTACTTTTATGAAACCTATATTTTTCACCAATATCAACCATTTCATTTTCCTATTTTCCACTACATTTTATAAAATGCTAATGGCAAAATATAATAAAGCGGTCAGATTCTTTCTACAGCACCGCCCTGTCATAAAGATGGCTGTGCTGGACAAAGTAAGTGGCTGACGGGCCTTAGGTAGCTCCCCATATCATGGCTCGAATCGTTTGTTTGGAAGCCAAGAAAAAATTCAGAATGTGGTCAACAAACGTCAGTTAAGGGGCCCTAATGTATGATGTGTGTAAAAAAAAAATGTGGGTTACGCGGAATTTGTATTGAGGGAAATATAGGACCTGTATGTTAAAAGATGGATAAGGTAGGAAAAAAATAGCCTAAAGGTAAGATCTAAACAACAACATCATCATCAACAACAACAACAATGATATGACTAAGTTGTAAGCATAATAAAGACTTTGATTGTTTAAGATATGCATTTCTATTATTTTATTTTATTTTATTTGGGGGGTGGGATGGGGTTAAATGAGATATGTGTTGAAGCAAAAAGAGACAAGTGAGAAATATTTATCAGAGGCATTGCCATTTTAATATATTTTCCCTGAAGCATCATTAAAGTTGACAGGAAAAAGTAACAATTGCAACTATAAATAAGGAAGGTGACAGAGATGTATCCATTTTCAGTTCAGCAACACTATTGTGTTCCAGGTACTTTGGCAGCACAAAGCTGATCAAGAAGCAGTCTTTACCTTTGAGGAGCTCCAGATGCATTTTGGGTAATACTGAGAATACAAAATAAAAGGTGGGAACAATCCAAATCGAATAATGAGATTTATTTCATTTTTCAAATAAATATTATATTTTATAAATATAATATTTTATTTTAAAATTTGGAACAGTAGTAAATATTTAGAAAAGTTGTAAGCACAGTGCAGGACAGAAACCTTTTTGTTTTCCTGAACAACTGGAGAGCACATTGCTCACCTGATGTTTCATCATTCTTAAATACTTCAGTGTTCACTTCCCTACAAGCACATTCTCTTACATGACCACAGAATAACCAGCAGAATCAGGAAATTAACACTGAATCATTGCTACCTTCTAATCCTCAGCCCCCACTTCAGTTTTGCCAATATCCTAATTATGTACTTTAGAGTAAAAGGATCCAGTTCAGAATCACACATGGTATTTAGCAGTCATGTTAGTCTCCTTCAGTCTTGAAGTCGGTCTTTCCTTGACTTTCACAACCTTGACACTTAATAATCACATGGTAGTTGTTTTGTGCAATATCCTTTAATATGGGCTCCTCTGACATTTCTTCGTGATTATATTCAGGCCACGAATCTTTGGTAGGACTGCCACAACATTCTCTTTGCTACAGCTATCAGGTGATGTACAATTTAGATCTGTCCCATTGCTAATGAAGTTCACTTTGATCACCTAGTTAAGGTGGCATCTGCTTTTCCATTTAAAGTTACTCTTACTTTCTTTGGTACTTTGAAACTGTTTCTCACGAAACTTTTAATTCATTCATAATTTAAATCTGTTTGGAGTCACGGTTTCCTGTTTTATTCAATAGGTTATAATTATTATTTTGATGCTCAAATTATCCCTGATTTGGCCAGTGACAGCCCCCTCCAGCTGGCTTCTCTATCCTTTTGACATTTCCCCATCATTCTTTTATTTTTTTAATGCTAAATTTTTTTAAAGTTTATTTATTTTTGGCTGTGTTGGATCTTCGTTGCTGCGCAGGGGCTTTAGTTGCGGAGAGCGGGGGCTACTCTTCATTGAGGTGCGAGGGCTTCTCATTGCGGTGGCTTCTGTTGTTGCAGAGCACGGGCTCTAGACGCGCGGGCTTCAATAGTTGTGGCTTGCGGGCTCTAGAGCTCAGGCTCAGTAGCTGTGGCGCTCGGACTGAGTTGCTCCGCGGCATGTGGGATCTTCCCGGACCAGGGCTCGAAACCTTGTCCCCTGCAATGGCAGGTGGATTCTTTTCCTGTTTGTTTGTTTTATGTTTTTGGGTCCAGCCGCTCCGCGGCATGTGGGATCTTCCTGGACCGGGGCACGAACCCGTGTCCCCTGAATCGGCAGGCGGACTCTCAACCACTGTGCCACCAGGGAAGCCCAGCAGGCGGATTCTTAACCACTGCGCCACCAGGGAAGTCCCCCCATCATTCCTGAAGCACTTCCTTGCTTCCTGATATAATAAGATGTTATAGGCTCATATTATACTCTCTCTGACCCAGTTCCAGAATCATCCATTTCTCCAAGAAATATAGGTTGCTGTTAGTGGAAAATCATATTTATAACTCAAGACCTGGGTGTTAGGTGTGTTCATTGCTATGAGTGTGGCTGTTCCCAAGCCCTGTCAGTGGAAAGGGACAGACATCCATATCTATATCCATATCTATATCCATGTCTATATCTATATATATCCATATGTATATCCATACCTATATCTATATCTATAGCCATATCTATATCTATACCCATACCTATATCTATATCCATATCCATATCTATATCCATATCATATCGATATCAATATC
>NW_020172717.1:181357-272334 GCF_003031525.2 Neophocaena asiaeorientalis asiaeorientalis
ATTCTCTTACATGACCACAGAATAACCAGCAGAATCAGGAAATTAACACTGAATCATTGCTACCTTCTAATCCTCAGCCCCCACTTCAGTTTTGCCAATATCCTAATTATGTACTTTAGAGTAAAAGGATCCAGTTCAGAATCACACATGGTATTTAGCAGTCATGTTAGTCTCCTTCAGTCTTGAAGTCGGTCTTTCCTTGACTTTCACAACCTTGACACTTAATAATCACATGGTAGTTGTTTTGTGCAATATCCTTTAATATGGGCTCCTCTGACATTTCTTCGTGATTATATTCAGGCCACGAATCTTTGGTAGGACTGCCACAACATTCTCTTTGCTACAGCTATCAGGTGATGTACAATTTAGATCTGTCCCATTGCTAATGAAGTTCACTTTGATCACCTAGTTAAGGTGGCATCTGCTTTTCCATTTAAAGTTACTCTTACTTTCTTTGGTACTTTGAAACTGTTTCTCACGAAACTTTTAATTCATTCATAATTTAAATCTGTTTGGAGTCACGGTTTCCTGTTTTATTCAATAGGTTATAATTATTATTTTGATGCTCAAATTATCCCTGATTTGGCCAGTGACAGCCCCCTCCAGCTGGCTTCTCTATCCTTTTGACATTTCCCCATCATTCTTTTATTTTTTTAATGCTAAATTTTTTTAAAGTTTATTTATTTTTGGCTGTGTTGGATCTTCGTTGCTGCGCAGGGGCTTTAGTTGCGGAGAGCGGGGGCTACTCTTCATTGAGGTGCGAGGGCTTCTCATTGCGGTGGCTTCTGTTGTTGCAGAGCACGGGCTCTAGACGCGCGGGCTTCAATAGTTGTGGCTTGCGGGCTCTAGAGCTCAGGCTCAGTAGCTGTGGCGCTCGGACTGAGTTGCTCCGCGGCATGTGGGATCTTCCCGGACCAGGGCTCGAAACCTTGTCCCCTGCAATGGCAGGTGGATTCTTTTCCTGTTTGTTTGTTTTATGTTTTTGGGTCCAGCCGCTCCGCGGCATGTGGGATCTTCCTGGACCGGGGCACGAACCCGTGTCCCCTGAATCGGCAGGCGGACTCTCAACCACTGTGCCACCAGGGAAGCCCAGCAGGCGGATTCTTAACCACTGCGCCACCAGGGAAGTCCCCCCATCATTCCTGAAGCACTTCCTTGCTTCCTGATATAATAAGATGTTATAGGCTCATATTATACTCTCTCTGACCCAGTTCCAGAATCATCCATTTCTCCAAGAAATATAGGTTGCTGTTAGTGGAAAATCATATTTATAACTCAAGACCTGGGTGTTAGGTGTGTTCATTGCTATGAGTGTGGCTGTTCCCAAGCCCTGTCAGTGGAAAGGGACAGACATCCATATCTATATCCATATCTATATCCATGTCTATATCTATATATATCCATATGTATATCCATACCTATATCTATATCTATAGCCATATCTATATCTATACCCATACCTATATCTATATCCATATCCATATCTATATCCATATCATATCGATATCAATATCTATATCCATATCATATCTATATCCATATCTATATCCATATCTATATCTATCTATATCTATATCCATATCTGTATCTACCTATATCTATATCTATGTATATCTATATCTATCTATATCTATATCAGCATCTATATCTATATCTCAAACATAGATGCAAATGTATCTTTAAGCAATATTTTATTTGCATGCATGTATAAAGACAGATTTGCATTTATATGCTTTTCTATGTCTCTATACCCATTTATATTGAAAATCATGAGTTTACACTGATATCTCCAATTCCAGTCCAACACCATGGGGTCCATTCTAGTTTTCTTCCTTCTCATATTTGTACCTTCCTTCTCCAACCATGGGGAACCTGACTCTTAATGTCCTTAATTTATTTACTTATTTCATCAGTCCCCTAGTAGGTAACCCACCTCTGCTGCCACCCTCTTGCCCACATGGACACTCACTTCACTCGAGTTGAGATGCCCTGTCCTGGGCTGTCCTCACCTCAGGGACACCTGACTACCCTGCTTGGGCTTCAGCATTCTGTGCTGGGCAGCCCAATGCCTGGATGTCTTCCTCATTCTGTCTGGGCTCTGACAGGCTACATACACCAGGTTGCCCTTTTGCAGACATGTTCCTTACCCAGCTCTGGCTCTGACCTCACGTAGGGCAGCCATCCTGGGTGGTCACTGTCTTGCTGGATTTGAGCTCTGACACCCTGCTCTGGGCCACTGTGGCCCTCTCCTTCGAGGGCAGATGCCTACCTTAATCTGCCACACTTCGTGGCTTCGGGACTATGTTTTGGAGGAGGGAAAGTGAGGGAAAAGGGGAGGGAGGAAACGGAAAAGAAGAGTAAGGTCTATTTGAAATTCTAAAATTTAAAAGAAATGAAACAATGTACACTACGTATTTGTTTTCCATACCAACGAGAAGTGAAGCTTTCTCTAGGTCTTCTAAAAAGATGAAAAGATTAAACGTGTTCTTTCTTCTGGGGACTAATGTAATGCTGGATAATTAGACTCAGATTCCTTATTTAGATTCTTATTTGGGGCCAGAAGGGAAGTCTCTTTTAATATACAATCTTTCCTTTTTTAATATGCCCAGAAGGATTGGAAAATAGTGGGAATTAACAATTATTGGTGAAGAGACTAGATTGTAAAGCTATTATAGTGTAAAATAAGGGTCAGCATTGCTCCCTCTAATCACTTCATGAAATTTCACCCCAAAGGCATTTATTCTTGTCTTTAACCATTGAAAGGCATGGTAAATACTACTAATTTAAACCAGATGAAGTCAAACAATTATTTATGACTCCATTTTGCTATTCTCTTGAGGTAATTATTACCAAGTGATCAGTGATTGAGTCTGAAGAAATGCTTTTAATTATTATTAACTGAATAACCACTGGCTTAATAAAACTGTCTTAGGATATTATACTGGGAATTAATTGAATATAATGTATCTATCTACCTTCAAGAAATTAGTTCCTGAGGGAGATAATAGAGAAGGAACAATTCTTTTTCACTTAAATAAAAAGACACTTAATAAATCCTCATTAAATGAAACATTTTTCTAATATTTGGGAGCTGGGGTGGCTTAGGGTAGTAAAATAATTTTATTTATGCAAATTCTTAATATGGCAAACATCTCAAATTAATCAACAAAGGTGGACAATCCAGTGCCTTGACTGAGAATTTTAATATCTAGTTAATAAACTGGATTAAAAAAATGTGTCTATATAGTCAGTTGTCTATTTTCTTATGTAAAAAGTAGTAACAGGGCTTCCCTGGTGGCGCAGTGGTTGGGAGTCCGCCTGCCGATGCAGGGGATATGGGTTCGTGCCCTGGTCCGGGAAGATCCCACATGCCGCGGAGCGGCTGGGCCCGTGAGCCGTGGCCACTGGGCCTGCGCGTCCGGAGCCTTTGCTCCACAATGGGAGAGGCCACAACAGTGAGAGGCCCGCGTACCGCAAAAAAAAAAAAAAAAAAAAGAAAAAAATTAGTAACAAGATCAAATTAAGGTAAATAACTTAAAGGTAAAAGACCTAAACATGGCCACAAGACTATCCTTTTCTGTTTCTTTTAAAACTCAAGAAGCCAAGCAATTTGCTTAAATAATGATAGAGCATAAAATACAGGTTTTCTGTCCCTGACTGGCCTAACACTGCATTGTTCCGTGATTCTGCCTCAGGACTCGTACTAACTATAACATGGAAGAATTTTGGGGCCTCAATGCAAGGCATGATTCTGGAACTGTTGCCTCATAAATTCAGACCAAAAAAGAAGTGAGATGTTTTGCACTTGGTAATGCACTGAGGGGTTTGAAGAGGTTATTACGAGTAAGTTAAGTGCCTCTGCTGAATACATGGAAGCTAAAATTTCTCACTGAAAAGGAAAGATGACCAAAATACCCAACAATATGTTTAGTGATTCATCATGATCTTCAAACTACATTTCACTTTTCTTTAAATGAATGTGTGTGTGTGTTTAAAACCATTAAAGAGAGTTGGAATATGGCTTCAAGGATTCAACAATCTTTGAAGAGCATCAAATAACAGAATCAAAAGAAACAAACTGAAGGAAATTGTGGACAAAGATGAAAGGATCTAAGTCTCTGGAAATAGTTAAGTAAAAAGATTCCTGAGCACTGAACAAGACCCCCATGCAAGTCCTGAGAAGACAGAAAAGCAATGAAGTGTTGAATCAGTAGGAAACGTACTTTGCTAAGAGGCAAGAACAACACTTCTGTTTGCAGAGGCAAACAACTCTGAGACTTCAAAGAAAACCTTTTTTTTCTGTCTTCCTTTTTCATTTCTTTTTGTTTAAATCTTTAAGAACTCAGTGGTAGAACTGTATCTGAGAATGGCTTAGTGGACTTTGGGCACTACTGTCTTATGCCCAGTATTTTAAGTCAGTCATTTGCAATAGCCCTTATCAGTCCCCCCTTCTCCCACCATTTCCAGACAGACCCCATTCTGAAACTCTATCTGTATTAAAAAATGCTTGCCTGAGAAAACAGTTCTTTTAAATTTACAGACCTTAAGGTTCTTAAAGCAGGAAATTTTCCAAGCACAAACCAGATTAGGATGGGAAAGGCTGTTTTTCTGAGGGCCAGCTTGTGTTCAATTCATAAATATAAAATTATTGGGACCCATTTGACAACAATTTCAATACCAGTTTAGGAGATTAAGAAAGGGATAGATGGGGATTCAGACCACTGACTAATCATTCTGAACCCAGAAGTCCAGAGAGCTTCTGAGGTTTCAAATAGATTGTATTGTGTATAATATCAAATTCTTGTACATATGAAACTCCAGTCATCTGTCTTTGAAGATCTCAATGATGTTAAGAAGTCTGATCCTACCAGCAGAAATCAGGATTATGATTCCCAGTTCTCTCCTATAATAAAAAGATACATCCATGTTCTTTGCTATGGAAATTTGAAGGGCTTCCCAAAGTGGGTGGATAATATTTTCATACCCTATTGATGTTGGGCTTGGCCATGTGACTTCATTTGGCCAATGGAATGTGGGCAGTGGTGACAGTGCCAGTTCAGAGACAAGATCTTAAGAGACAGTGCATGTTTCTGCACCCACCTCTTATATTCTGCCATCTCCATGAGAAAAACATACAGCCATTTCAGCCTGGGCCTTAGAAAGAAGACCTGAGGAGCAGACCTGAGCCCAACTGAAAGCCTCAGGTTGAACCTGGCCCCCCTGACTGCACCCAGCCAACTTGCAGACCCATGTAGGGATATATACAGGTGTGTTGGTAAGCCACTGACTAATAAGCTCCTTCACAAGCTGGCTTTCAAACTTTACTTCTTAGTATAAATCCTAATGATCAAATGACATTACAAATGGCCTCATTATCCCTATGTATTTCTAATGTTCTTTCAAAATAAATTACTTCAAAGTCTCCAAATATAAAAATATAATTGAATCCTAGATTAAGTTATACTTAGTATTGCTTAAACATTTTGGCTCACTTAATGTGATAGATAAACCATAATTGGACTCCCAGATTCAAAACCTGAAATCCTCTTGCTCACAAAAATAAAACTACTTTGTAGCCATTATAAAGAGAATCCCCAAACGCTAGGACAACTCAATTCTCTATCTACTCCATACCTGCACCTGAGCAGCTGACTGTGGAGAAAGGAAGCAGGTTGAGAAATGCTGCTCTGCTGGCTAGTCTCACTTAAGATTTATTGTTACTGCTGTCATACAGTCAAACCACACTTCTGTGGTACGCTTCCTCTCTTCAAGAGGGATCATTTCACAAAGTCTCTTCTCAGCCCTCCAGCACCTTCTCCCCTAGCTTCACTCTCAGCTGATGACTTTGCTTCTAAGTTTACTGAGAAAATAGAAGCAATCAGGAGAGGTGTGTCTTACCTTCCTACATCCAGCTCTGCCTGCCTCTCTCTTCCCTCTTATTACATCATTCCAACAGTCTCTGTGCCCATATGGGACAACTTCTCCACTGGGCACCACATCCCTGAAGCCCAGCTTGTCCTGCCTCCTTGAGAACTTTGCTTCTGCAGTCATGCCCTGTGCTTCCTGCACTGTCGATTTCCACCTCCTTAAGAGATCATTCCCATCAGCATACAAATGTGTAATGTCTCTCATATTAAACAACCTTCTCTTCATCCAAATTCTCCTCCGTTGTTATAGCTGTTTTTCATTGCAAAATTTCTTCAAAACAGTTGCCTGGATTTGCTGTTTTCATGTCCTCATTCTCTCTATAACTCACTGCAGTCAGGCTTCCATCCCTCCTGCTTCAATGCAGCTATTCTCATCAGGGTTACTAGGGTCTTCTGTGCTGCCAAACTCCCTGGTCAATGGCATTTAATACTGCTGATTACTCCTTTTCCTACGAAAATCTCTCTTCACCTGGGTTCCAGTTCTCCATCCTTTACCAGTTTCTTTCTACGTTGCTGGACGCTTCCCCATCTCCTCTGCTGGCTTCATCTGATCTCTGGACCTCTCAATGTTGGAGGACCCTAGGGACAGTGTCCTTGACTTTTTAGCATACCCTTTACAGGTGATCTGGATCAGCCCCATTGGCCATCTATTTGTGGATTAATCCCAAATTTATATCTCCTCTAACTCCCAACTCACACACCTATCTGCTCACTAGTCATCTCTACTTGTATCTCTAACAAGCATCTCAAACCAGACATGTCCAAAACCCAGACTTTTAACTTCCATAACCAGCTTCTTCCCCAGCCATCTTCATCTCAATGATGGTAACTCTATTCAATCAGTTAATTCAGGCTAAAAATGTAGGTGTCATCCCTGGTACTTTGCTTTCCTTCACTCCCCATACCAATCAGCAAAACCTACTGGCTCCACCTTCACATTATCTGAAATCTGACAACATCTCACCACCTCCCATGCCTTCTGGCTTCCTTTTGGGTTCTGCCAACGAGTGGACCAGCAGGACAACAGAGAAAGGGACCAGAGAAAGGTCAAGGTATTTCTTCCCCACTCCCTCTTTGCTTCAGGCTTGCATCTCTAGCAGTAGCTCTATCCCCACAACATCAGAGGCACCTTCTCCATGTCCCCACTGGTACTGGGCACTCCTGTGACCCTGTTTATTCCTTTCTTTGCCACTTCAGCCCTGGGGATAGTATCACCTTCCCTCTCTTGCCCTGCATCCCTCTCCGTGCCTCTGTAAACAGCTCCTTCATCAGCCACTTCATTTGAATCATCTTTCTTTTCCTGCTGGCACACTGATCAACATACTACCCTACATAACATATCCTTTATCTCCACTTTTTACCCCTTTAACTATTTTTTTCAAGTACATACTATTCACTGAAATTTATTATCTTCTGTCCCCTCCTCTCTTTTCTAAAAAGTAATCTTTCCACGAACTTTTCGTTTTACTTTTCACTTTTATCCCTAGCCTCTAGAAGAATGCCTGGTATAGTGTTTCAGGTAAACAGGTTGCTGGGAAAGATAATATGTTCTTGATATATTCTTAACAGCAAAAAAAGCATGTGTTAAAGAAGAATACTATGGTATGTTTCTACTGTTAAAAATCTACCTATCCAGATATAATAATTGAGCAGTAAAAAGAAACATCTGGAAGCATATACATCAAATATTAATAGTGGTTACTTCCTGGGGAGTGGATGATAGGATTTGGTTTTCTGCTTTGTACATGTCTATATAGTTTGCATTTGTAGGAGAAGCAAGCAGGACCATTGGAAGCCTACATGAAGTTTCTGGGCAAATTAGAAAAAGTCATCCCTCCACTATAGGATAGACACAGCTGCCTTGGTACCAAGAGAGCGGATTTTACCACTCTGGTACCAAATAAAGTCAATTTTCATTTAGATTAATTCAGAATTAAAATTTCCAGTTATTAAAATATGTGATAGTCTATGAAAATGTGAGAACTCTTCTTTATGCATATAAAAACTGGATTTATAAAACAAAATGATTATAATTCTTCCAAGTTATGCTCCAGAGTCCTCAGTACTCTATTGTAGGAAAATAACTATTCCTTCACCTGTTGAGCTCACTTCTAGTGCCTGGTTTGTGTTCTTACTCTAAAAAATACTATTTAATAAAATATTCTTATTTTGGATACATCTTGTGTAGCTGTTTTCTTAAACATTCTTTATTAAAAACATCTTTGCATCTTAAGTTTGTTTTGGCAGCTTTAAGTCACAATATACAGATCTGAATTATTTTTGTAATAACGTATTGGTTTCTTATATAAATTCCAAGGCATGTCTAGGAGTCTGTCACTGCAATCAGGATCAATTTTTTTTCTGAGCAAACAGATAATCAGAAGGGCTTTAGGATTAATTACATGTTTAAACATTTAGTAGTAAAATGTCCAGAAATTCCTTATTATTCTAACTAAAGTCAGCCTTGAGAAATGTCCTTGGCTTCGTCAGGATTTAAGGAACATGAGGGTTGTTGGGAAATTCTTATAAGATTTTAAAAGAAACAGGAACACCATGCTATAAAATGTAGGAAAGGAACTCAATATTTTTGTGAGTAGCAAGTTTCCTCATAAAAATGGAAAAGAAATGTAACTTGATCTGCATGACTTTTTGCCAACTCTGGTTTATCTTGTTGCTTTTGTTCATTTGCTTGGAAGGTTTTGGCTGTTGCGTTCTTGGACTAAGGCCTGAAGAACCCTGAGCTCCAGTGCTCTCGACTTGCCAGGTGGCATAGGGAAATTGCATCTTTTCATATTTGTGAATCCCGGGACAAAGGGGATTATACCACTTACTTTTTTAGAAAGTGTTTGAGAGGTTTTATGTGAAAAGCTGAACAATACTTTGAACACCATATAGCAGCTGGAGAGAATCAGAATGGGGCTGAGGGGGCGGCTTGCTCTGCTGATCTTCTATGGGGCTCTGCAGGGCTTGCCCTGCAGTCCCGAATTCAGAGCTGGCTCCCCATGTGGCTTCCGGAGCATGACTTTTTCTCCAACCTCTCTCACTGCTGCTTCTTCAATTGCTTTGCTGACTCCCCTTTCTTGACCTGGCCCTGAAATGCAGGGGTTCTCCAAAGTTCTACCTTCACCCTCTTCTCATCTTGCATTACCTCTGTGCTGCAGTGGTCTTTTTCCACTTTGGAGGTTCCAACCGTATTTCCAAATATCTATCAGACATCTGTGCCTGGGTGCCCCCTAGGTACCTCAAACCCAACACTTCCAGAATTTAGCACGTCTTCCAGCCCTCCATTAAAATGCCTTTCTTTCCAGACTCCTGTTGATAAACAGTGTCACCTTTTCATAGTCTATGAAACTGGAAACGTTTTCACCTCCTTTGCCTTCCCACTTCCAATTAACGCCCAGGTCCTGTCAATGCTGTCTCAGATGACCTCTCCCCCACTCATTTCTGATAAGTAGCCATATTCCATCTACATCACCTAAAATGTTGCCAATTCCTTTCTCCTTTCTCCGTTCTGGCTTCTATTGTCCTTGTTCTCACATCATCACCTAGTGCATCAATCAACTAACTGGCCTCCTTGCCTCCTTCCCTCTTCATTCCATCCTGCATGTGGCTGCCAGAGTTGTTTTTCTAAAACACAAATCTAATAATAACGATCGTTTGCGAAAAAGCAATGGTTGCTGCTGCATACTCTGGCTTCAGCCTCATTTTCTGGCTTCACTGCTTCTCCCATCTACACCCTGTAATTCACATGTGCTGCTTTTTGCTCATCAAGCCACCATAAACTTCCACAGCCTCAGGTTTGTCTGTCCTCCTATAATGCCCTTCCTGCCTTTTCTGCCTGGTCAAATTTTACCAGTCCCTCAAGGTCCAGCTCCATTAGAAAGACATAATAAAATATGTTTACAACATAGTAGGACTCAACTATTTTGGGGCTGAATTAAGTGAAAAAGAAGATACCAAAACTTCACAGTATGAATAAAGGATGGGGGATTATTTCATTAGCCGAGAAGTATAACTGAACTTCAATGTGAGTCGAATGTATTGTCTATGATCCCCTTGTTCCCCCCAGGCTCCTGCCATTGGTGTGGCCTGCCTTGAACAATCTTTCCTTACATCCCTACTTAAAGAGAATTTCCATATTTCCCTACTAAAAACAACATTGCAATGAACATATTTCATGGTCTACTTTTTCAAGTATATTTGTACTGTAAGTTCCTAAAAATGAAATTGCTGAATAAAAAGCACATGGATTAAAACATCTGATACATGTTGCCATAGTGTAGCAACTACCCTTATTCAAAGTTGTATGAAGATGTCTGGTTTCCATGCCCTCACCAATAACAGGGAACTTAGATTTTTGCCAATCTTAAAGATTAAAAAAGTTATTTTGGTTTACATTTCCATAATTATTAATGAGGTTTAACATCTTGTCATATGTGTATTGGTTATTGTATCTCTTTTCTTGCTTTCCCTGTTCTTATCCTTTGTTCAGTGTTCTATTTGGTTGGTCATCTTTTTCTTTACTGATTATACTGGCTACTTGTAAATTTAGGAAACTAGCTCTTTGTTTACAGTATGGGTTTTAAACAGTTTTCCAAGTTTACCAACTGTTTTTTTCATTATTAATTTTTATTATAAATTAAAAAAAATTCTGTAGTCAAGTTTATCAATCTTCTTTATGCTTCTGAGTTTTGTGTCATTCTTAGGAAAGTCTTCTCCATTCTAAGATTGTAAATAAATAAACTCAGTTTTCTTCAAGTGTTATTATAGTTTCTTTTTTAGAGTTTAAATATTTGATCTATATGAAATTTACTTTCATATAAGAAGATGAGAATTTGGCATAATTTTTTTCCCAAGTGGTTCCTAGTTATACCAGTTCCACTTATTGAATAATCTTTTCCTCACTGGTTTGAAATGTAGCTTTTATACTAAATTATGGTATATAGTTAGGTGTATATCTCAACTCTGTAAAATTTAATTAGAGGAAATTTATGGTGCCCTAAACCACTAGTTCAGGAGCTCCAGTATTAAACCAGTGTTATTCTGGATCTAGATTGCCTAACAGGTGTAAATTTCACAATTGCAAAGTTCAGATGTGCAAAAGATGTATCTTCACTTCTCTACAACTGAATTTAATTTAGCCCTTGAGCTTCCATGTCCATTCTGTGGCAGAACACTTAATTCAGCTAATTCAAGGTATCTCTGTCTCTCATGGATGATCTAAGCTCTGGGGGCTGGGGATGATGACAGCTTCTCTCTTATCCAGGCTTTTGTGAAGGGGATGAATCTGTTTAATAGCCATCTTCATATCTTTTCCTGGCATCTACAAAATGTAACTCAATCTCTCTGGTTCTTACCATTGCACACTGGCCAATGGGCCTCCATTTGCTAGTTCCAGGGCCCTGTGCTCTCCTTCCCCATTCCAGGACCCCTCTTAGCTTATCTGAGCCCTTTTCAGGGCGAGGCCAGGGAACCCCTGACTGCTTTTCCTGCACCACCCCGAGGTGCTGAGTCTCTATGAAGCTGTGCTCAGGCCCATCTACATGGGCATCTCTTAGCCTTTGCCACTTCTCCGCTCTAGCCTCATGTTGGATATGGGCTTCTCCAAGAGGCTTTCAGTGTCTCTGGGTTGTACCCTGAGATGAGAGGTAGAAGTTTCCTGTGCTCTCAGGTCCCCCTAAAAACCCAGCTGGGATTTCTCTTAGAGGTTCCCACTCTAGCACCATGCGTCTGAAGCTGGAATGCGCAGGATATGGAGATGCTTTCTCAGGAATTCATATCAATTACTCACTGCCCTGCTCTCCTTTCCCAACTACCTTCTTTCCTCAAATCTGTGAGATTTTCCTCTGGTCTTGGGGAGTGGGCAGTGGCTGTTGGGGGAGGAGAAAAATGGCATAATCATCACCCTGCACTTTCCAACTCCCTTGTTGATAGTACAAACTTTGACTATATTATAAACTTTGTGTTCAGTCCACTGGATTCTGATAGTCAAAGCCAAGCTTCTGGAACCAAAACAATCTTTTGTCTCTCAAAAGGTCAATTCATACAAATCAAAATATTTTGGCTCTTAATAAGTTCAGTTCTGTTATGAATTTTAAGAGCATGTTTTGGAGCTAAGAATATGATTCTTTGTTCTTGCTGAATCGGGAGGAGTAATGGACACAAAGGCAGCTAGGAGAAGGACGCATGGGAAGAGCCTTTGTTAATATCTCAAAATTATCTGCAACACCAAGTCCTTGATCTGGCCCGTAGACTCCTGTCTCCATCCCTGTGATCACTCCACTGGTTATGGGATCTATTTCAACTAACAGCTCCCTGGGCCTCGCAGTTCCTTTCCTCTGCTCTTTCTTAGTCCCTACTGCCTTTTGAACTGGAGTCTTGCCTGGCTTCCCTCACCACCAATCCTCCCAGGGACCAGAGTCTCAGAATCTGCCCTCTTTGGCTACAGCATCATTTTGACCGCAGAGCTGTCTACCTTCCAGACTTTCACCTACTCTCTCCTCTGGGAACCTCCATCTGCCTCCTGGTGCAGCTGCTGGATCTTCCCAGATCACCTCCCTACCTCACCCAGCCACCCTGCTCGACAGGAGGGTGGAGGGCACCAGAGTATTCTAGTGTGGGAGGCGGGGATGTGGGGTGTGAGGTGGCTGCAGGAGGCTGTATGTGACGAGGGCGCCAAAGAGAATTACTGCAAGAAAGGCTGCAGGGACAGAAGGCGGGTCTCCAAGAACAAAGCATCATAATGTTGTTTGAAAGGTCTAGTCTGTGAGTCCTTATGGATTAGGGCTTTGGTGTATTTCTGTAGTTAGTGACTCTTTTTCATGATATCACCCTCTTCCCTCCCATTTCATCTCCTACCCCTGAATATTCTTCAGGTCTAACTCCGAGTATTTAGTCATCCTAGGGATTTTACTTCCTTCATATCAGGGGGTAGCCATTGTCACAGTTTTTTTTGTGCCATCAGTAGCTTGATCTTATTCTCTGGAATTGTGTAAATGGCTGGTGTTTTAAAAACTCATTTTTCTCTAAAGGGAACACTTGTACACTGTTGGTGGGTATGTAATTGGTACAGCCACTATGGAAAACAGTATGGAGGCACCTCGAAAAACTAAAAATAGAACTGCCATACGATCCAGAAATTCTACTCCTGGGTATATATTAGAACACTAACTCAAAAGGATACATGCACCCCAATGTTCATAGCAGCATTATTTACAATGGCCATGATATGGAATCAACCTAAGTGTCCATCAACAGATGGATGGATAAAGAAGATGTGGTACATATATACAATGGAATACTACTCAGCCATAAAATAGAATGAAATAATACCATTGCAACAAAATGGATGAATCTGGAGGGTATTATGCTTAGTGAAAAAAGTCAGACAGAGAAAGTGTATGTTACCACTTATATGCGGAATCTAAAAAATAGAACAAATGAACAAACATAACAAAACAGACACAGACTCACAGATATAAAGAACAAACTAGTAGTTACAGTGGGGAAAGGGAAGGAGGGAGGGGCAAGACAAGGGCAGGGGATTAAGAGGTATAAAACTACTATGTATAAAATAAATAAGTTATAAGGATATATTGTACAGCATAAGGAATATAGCCAACATCTTATAATAACTTCAAATGGAGTATTATCTATAAAAATTCTGAATCACTGTTGTATACCTGAAATTAATATTGTAAATCACAACTACACCAATTTAAAAAAATCATTCCTCTCTGACCACTAATTTATGTTGTTCTCTTATTTGCCTTTCAGTAAAAGACCTTTAACACAGAAGTTTTGATTTTGAAATAGTAATTAGGAAAGAAAACACTTCATATGGGGGCTGGAGATTACAGGGAAATGGCACAGTCTTCCTCCTCAGAACTACAGTCCAGTTGCTAAACAAGCAAGTTCAACAAGTTGCAATTTCTCTAGATTAATAATACTCTTTCTCAAATCCTGCCTCATGAGATTCACTGGGAAATTTTTGTCTTTTTTGCTAAGTTTAGGTTTCAATTATTTTTGGATCAGCTGCTTCTTTGATTGAAAACAAAGCAAAAGAAAGCAAACATGGAGTAGAATCTTTAAGCAAATGTGTCCTTACACTGTAAGAACATGGAACTTGCTTGAGAGCCCTGGATCACTTCAAATGCCTCCATATTTCCCATACCCAATTAAACTTCCTGGAATGTTCCCCCAGGAAGCTCTCCATATTCACCAACTTTTTGAGTAATCCAGGAACTCTTACAGCCTGATAAAGGGATTAGGTAAGAACTTTTTAGATAGGAAGATGTTTCTGTATGTCTGTTTGTTAACTGGGTAATATCCCTTTTCTGAGCACTAAGCAGTTGACCTCTGACTTGGAGAAAAACAGAATAGTGGCTGTTACTCATTGATGACTTTGGTGGGAGGAAACAACAGCTTGTGGACTTCTGATTCTGTCATCTTAACAGGCTAGATACCCTGAAAAAGTCTCAATAGAAAACACCTAGAAATTGAGGGATTGAATATAACCAGTAGTCTTTAAGATATTGAGCTCTTGAACACAGGAGAAACTTCCAGACACCAACGGTGGTGAAGTGGTGCTGATACCAGCCCCAACCCTGCTCTGGAACATTTGGTAAGCTTGGTAGTCAAGAGGTTTGGGTTTCTGACATGTAGGGACAGAGGCAAGGCCTTGAACTGTGAATGGTTGGGAGGTAGAACTGAGGCTCTGCATAAGTGAAGGACTCTCAAAAGGCTAGCCACTAGAAAAAAAAGATGTCCAGGCAAAGAGAAATGACAGGAAAAATTGTCTGCTTCTGGGCTCTGAGTAGAAAAAAAGAATTCAGATCTGTATGTGTATATATATATATATATATATATACACACATATGTGATCAAAATAACTCCCACAGCATAAGCCCCACAAATAAACCTCACTAACATGAACTCAAACCAAAATTATAAACACATGACAAAGAAATAAGTTACTAAGAGTGAGAACAAATAGAAACAAGAAGCAATGTGATTAGAACCCCCCCAAAAGATAATAAAAATATCACATACAAGATATTTAAAATAATTAAGGCAGTAAAATATGGACTAAACAATAAAGGAATAAGATACTATTTACAGAAACTTAGAAGATTAAAAAATAAATGAAATAGAAATCCTAGAGCTGAAAATAAAAGTATTGAAATGAAAACTTGGTGTATAGGATAAGCAGCTGGGTAGACACCATTGGAGGAAGAATGAGTGCACTTGGAGATAAATCTAAAGAGATTATATATAATGTAGTACAAAGAGACAAAAAATGTGAGAGATGAATTAAAACGTATGGATGATAAAATGTGTAGGTCAAACATATATTTAGAAGGTGTTTCTAGGTGTTTTACCCAAAGGACATGAAAACATATGTCACACACACAAAAACGTGACAAGAATGTTCACAGCAGCTTTACTTGCAATAGCTGAAAACTGGAAGCAACTCAAATGTCCATCTGCTGGAGAGTGAATAAACAAATGTTGGTATATTTGTATAACGAAATTGTACTCAGTAATAAAAAGGAATGAACTATTTACTGACACACATAATCACATGAATGAATCTTAAAAATATGGTGAGAGAGGGAGCTAGACACAAAGGAATACAGACTGTATGATCCCATTCATGTGAAGTTATGAAATAGACTAATCTATGGTGGTTGCTACCATGGAGGAACATGAAGAACTTTCTGGGGTGACAGTAATATGTTATAGCTTGTTTTGGGTGTTGATATTGTGGGCTCTATATACAATTGTCGAAACTCATAAATTAAACAGTTGTGATGTGTAAGTTTTATTGTATGTAAATTATATCTCAGTAAAAAATTTAAAATTTAGAGAGGAAGAAAACAATAGAAAAGATCAATGAAACTAAACACTGGTTCTTTGAAAAGATAAACAAAATTGATAAACCTTTAGTCAGACTCATCAAGAAAAAAAGGGAGAGGAGACCTTCATGATGGCAAAAGAGTAAGACACGGAGATCACTTTCCTCCCCACAAATACATCAGAAATACATCTACACAAGGAAAAACTCCTACAGAACACCTACTGAACGCTGGCAGAAGACCCCAGACCTCCCAAAAGGCAAGAAACTCCCCACGTACCTGGGCAGGGCAAAAGAAAAAAGAAAAAACAGAGACGAAAGAATAGGGACGGGACCTACACCAGTGGGAGGAAGCTGTGAAGGAAGAAAGGTTTCCACACACTAGAAGCCCCTTCGCGGGCGGAGACTGCGGGTGGCGGAGGGGGGAGCTTCGGAGCTACGGAGGAGAGCGCAGCAACAGGGGTGCGGAGGGCAAAGTGGAGAGATTCCCGCACAGAGGATTGGTGCCACCGGCACTCACCAGCCCGAGAGGCTTGTCTGCTCACCCGCCAGGGCTGGCGGGTCTGGGAGCTGAGGCTCGGGCTTTGGTCGGATCCCAGGGAGAGGACAGGGGTTGGCTGCATGAACGGAGCCTGAAGGAGGCTAGTGAACCACAGCTAGCCGGGAGGGAGTCTGGGAAAAAGTCTGGAGCTGCCGAAGAGGCAAGAGACCATTGTTTTGGGGTACACGAGGAGAGGGGATTCAGAACACCACCTAAACAAGCTCCAGAGATGGGCGCGAGCCGTGGCTATCAGCATGGACACCAGAGACGGGCGTGAAACGCTAAGGCTTCTGCTGCTGCAGACACCAAGACGCCTGTGTACAAGCCCAGGTCACTCTCCACCTCCCCTCCTGGGAGCCTGTGCAGCCCGCCACCGCCAGGGTCCCGTGATCCAGGGACAACTTTCCCGAGAGAACACACAGCATGCCTCAGGCTGGTGCGAGGTCATGCTGGCCTCTTCCGCTATAGGCTCACCCTGCATTCCATACCCCTCCCTCCCCCAGGCCTGAGTGAGCCAGAGCCCCCAAATCAGCCACTGCTTTAACTCCATGTGAAGAACACATGCCCTCAGGGGACCTACATTCAGAGATGGGGCCAAGTCCAAAGCTGAACCCCAGGAGCTGTGACAACATAAAAGAGAAAGGGAAATCTCTCCCAGCAGCCTCAGGAGCAGTGGATTAAATCTCCACAATCAACCTGATGTACCTGCAACTGTGGAACACCTGAATAGACAATGAATCATCCCAAAATTGAGGCGGTGGACTTTGGGGGCAACAATATATATATATTTTTCCTTTTTCTCTTTTTGTGAGTGTGTATATGTATGTTTCTTTGTGTGATTTTGTCTGTATAGCTTTGCTTTTACCATTTGTCCTAGGGTTCTGTCTGTCCATTTATTTTTTGTAGTATAGTTTTTAGCACTAGTTATCATTGGTGGATTTGTTTTTCGGTTTGGTTGCTCTCTTCTTTCTTTCTTTTTCTTTTCTTTTTTTTTTAATACTTAAAAATTTTTTTATTTTTAATAAGTATTTTTTATTTTAATAACTTACTCCTTTCTTCCTTTCTTTCCTTCCTTCTTTCCTTCTTTCTTTCCTTCCTTGCTTCTTGCCTTCTTTCTTTCTTGCCTTCTTTCTTTCTTCCTTCCTTCCTTCCCTCCTTCTTACTCCCTTTTCTTCTGAGCCGTGTGGCTGACAGGGTCTTGGTGCTCCGACTGGGTGTCAGGCCTGTGCCTCTGAGGTGGGAGAGCTGAGATCAGGACATTGGTCCACCAGAGACCTCCAAGCTCTACGTAATATCAAACAGAAAAAGCTCTCCCACAGAGCTCCACTGCAACTCTAAGACCCAGCTCCACTCAATGACCAGCAAGCTACAGTGCTGGACACCCTATGCCAAACAACTAGCAAGACAGGAATGCAACCCCACCCATTAGCAGAGAGGCTGCCTAAAATCATAATAAGGCCACAGACACCCCAAAACACACCACCCGACGTGGACCTGCCCACCAGAAAGACAATATCCAGCCTCATCCACCAGAACACAGGCACTAGTCCCCTCCACCTACACAACCCACTGAACCAACGTTAGCCACTGGGGGCAGACACCAAAAACAATGGGAACTACGAACCTGCAGCCTGCAAAAAGGAGACGGCAAACACAGTAAGTTAAGCAAAATGAGAAGACACAGAAATACACAGCAGATGAAGGAGCAAGGTAAAAACCCACCAGAACAAACAAATGAAGAGGAAATAGACAGTCTAACTGGAAAAGAATTCAGAGTAATGATAGTAAAGATGATCCAAAATTTTGGAAGTAGAATGGAGAAAATACAAGAAACTTTTAACAAGGACCTAGAAGAACTGAAGATGAAATAAACAATGATGAGCAACACAATAAATGAAACTAAAAATTCTCTAGAAGGAATCAAGAGCAGAATAACTGAGGCAGAAGAATGGATAAGTGACCTGGAAGATAAAATAGTGGAAATAACTACTGCAGAGTAGAATAAAGGAAAAAGAATGAAAATAATTGAAGACAGACTCAGAGACCTCTGGGACAACATTAAACACACCAACATTCGAATTATAGGGGTCCCAGAAGAAGAGAAAAAGAAAGGGACTGAGAAAATATTTGAAGAAATTATAGTTGAAAACTTCCCTAATATGAGAAAGGAAATAGTTAATCAAGTCCAGGAAGCACAGAGAGTACCATACAGGATAAATCCAAGGAGAAACATGCCAAGACACATATTAATCAAACTATCAAAAATTAAATACAAAGAAAAAATATTAAAAACAGCAAGGGAAAAATAACAAATGACATACAAGGGAATCCCCATAAGGTTAACAGCTGATCTTTCAGCAGAAACTCTGCAAGCCAGAAGGAAGTGGCAGGACATATTTAAAGTAATGAAAGGGAAAAACCTAAAAGATTACTCTAGCCAGCAAGGATCTCATTCAGATTCTATGGAGAAATTAAAAACATTACAGACAAGCAAAAGCTAGGAGAATTCAGCACCACCAAGCCACTTTTACAACAGATGCTAAAGGAACTTCTCTAGGCAGGAAACACAAGAGAAGGAAAAGACCTACAATAACAAACCCCAAACAATTATGAAAATGGTAATAGGAACATACATATCGATAATTACCTTAAAATGAAAATAAATAAGAAAACACAAGCTTTAAATGATACATTAAAAAAGATGGACTTAATTGATAGTTATAGGACATTCCATCCAGAGAAAATAAAATACACATTCTTCTCAAGTGTTCATTGATCATTCTCCGGGATAGATCATATCTTGGATCACAAATCAAGCCTTGGTAAACTTAAGAAAATTGAAATCGTATCAAGTATCATTTCCGACCACAACACTATGAGACTAGATATCAATTACAGAAAAAAAACTGTAAAAAATACAAACACATGGAGGCTAAACAATATACTAATTCATAACCAAGGGATCACTGAAGAAATCAAAGAGGAAATAAAAAAGACACCTAGAAACAAATGACAATGAAAACATGAAGAACCAAAGTCTATGGGATGCAGCAAAAGCAGTTCTAAGAGGGAAGTTCATAACAATACAATCCTAACTCAAGAAACAAGAAACATCTCAAATAAACAACCTAACCTTACACCTAAAGCAATTAGAGAAAGAAGAACAAAAATATCCCCAAAGTTAACAGAAGGAAAGAAATATCCTCAACAAAATACTAGCAAACAGAATCCAACAGCACATTAAAAGTATCAAACACCATGATAAAGTGGGGTTTATCCCAGGAATGCAAGCCTTCTTCAATATACACAAATCAATCAATGTGATGCACCATATTAACAAATTGAAGGAGGAAAACAATATGATCATCTCAATAGATGCAGATAGATCAAAGGAACAGGATAGAAAGCCCAGAGATAAACCTACGCACATATGGTCATCTCATTTTTGATAAAGGAGGAAAGAATATACAATGGAGAATAGACAGCGTCTTCAATAAGTGGTGCTGGGAAAACTGGAAAGCTACATGTAAAAGAATGAAATTAGAACCCTCCCTAACACCATACACTAAAATAAACTCAAAATGGATTAAAGAACTAAATGTAAGGCTAGACACTATAAAACTCTTAGAGGAAAACATAGGCAGAACACTCTAAGACATAAATCATAGCAAGATCCTTTTTGACCCACCTCCTAGAGAAATGGAAATAAAAACAAAAATAAACAAAGGGGACCTAATGAAACCTAAAAGCTTTTACACAGCAAAGGAAACCATAAACAAGATGAAAAGACAGTCCTCAGAATGGGAGAAAATATTTGCAAAGGAAGCAACCGACAAAGGATTAATCTCCAGAATATAAAAGCAGCTCATGCAGCTCAATATCAAAAAAAAAAACAAACCAAACCGAAAATGGGCAGAAGACCTAAATAGACATTTCTCCAAAGACGATACACAGATTGCCAACAAACACATGAAAGAATGCTCAACATCTCTAATCATTAGAGAAATGCAAATCAAAACTACAGTGAGGTATCACCTCACACCAGTTAGAATGGCCATTATCAAAAAATCTGGAAACAATAAATGCTGGAGAGGGTGTGGAGAAAAGGGAACCCTCTTGCACTGTTGGTATGAATGTAAATTGATATAGCCACTCTGGAGGACAGTATGGAGGTTCCTTAAAAAATTAAAAATAGAACTACCATATGATCCAGCAATCCCACTACTGGGCATATACCCTGAGAAAACCATAACTGAAAAAGAGTCATGTACTACAATGTTCATTGCAGCTCTATTTACAATAGCCAGGACATGGACAACCTAAGTGTCCATTGACAGATGAATGGATAAAGATGTGGCACATATATACAGTGGAATATTACTCAGCCATAAAAAGAAATGAAATTGAGTTTTTGTAGTGAGGTGGGTGGACCTAGAGTCTGTGATACAGAGTGAACTAAGTCAGAAAGAGAAAAACAAATACCGTATGCTAACACACATATATATATAGAATCTTAAAAAAAAAAAAGGTTCTGTAGAACCTAGGGGCAGCACAGGAATAAAGAAGCAGACATAGAGAATGGACTTCAGGACATGGGGATACAGAATGGTAAACTGGGATGAAGTGAGAGAGTGGCAAGGACTTATATATACTACCAAATGTAAAATAGATAGCTAGTGGGAAGCAGCCGCATAGCACAGGGAGATCTGCTCAGTACTTTGTGACCACCTAGAGGGGTGGGATAAGGAGAGTAGGAGGGAGAAGAAAGAAGGAGGAGATATGGGGATATATGTATATGTATAGCTGATTCACTTTGTTATAAAGCAGAAACTAACCCACCATTGTAAAGCAATTATACTCCAATAAAGATGTTAAAAGAAAAAAGAAAAAAAGGGAGAGGGCTCAAATCAATAAAATGAAAAAGTTACAACTGACACCACAGAAATACAAAGGATCATAATACAAGGAACTCTATGCCAATAAAATGGACAATGTAGAAGAAATGGACAAATTCTTAGAAAGGTACAACCTTCCATGACTGAACCAGGAAGAAATAGAAAATATTAACAGACCATTCACAAGTAATGAAATTGAAACAGTGATTTAAAAAAATCCCAACAAACAAAACTTCAGGGCCAGATGGCTCCAGAGGTGAATTCTATAAAACATTTAGAGAAGAGCTAACACCTATCCTTAAACTCTTCAAAAAAACTGCAGAGGAAGGAACACTCCTAACCTCATTCTACGAGGCCACCATCACCCTGATACCAAAACCAGACAAAGATACCACAAAAAAAGAAAATTACAGGCCAATATCACTGATGAACATAGATGCAAAATACCTAACAAAATACTAGTAAACTGAATCCAACAATACATTAAAAGGATCAAACACCATGATAAAGTGGGATTTATCCCAGTGATGCAACGATTCTTCAGTACCCATGAATCAATCAGTGTGATACACCAGATTAACAAATTGAAGAATAAAAACAATATGATCATCTCAATAGATGCAGAAAAAGCTTTTGACAAAATTCAACACCAATTTATGATAAAAACCCTCCAGAGAGTGGGAAGAGAGGGACTTACCTCAACATAATAAAGGCCATATGCAACAAACCCACAGCTAACATCATTCTCAATGGTGAAAAGCTGAAAGCATTTCCTCTAAGATCAGGAGCAAGACAAGGATGTCCACTCTCGCCACTTTTATTCAGCATAGTTTTGGAAGTCCTAGCCATGGCAATCAGAGAAGAAAAAGAAATAAAAGGAATCCAAGTAGGAAAAGAAGAGGTAAAACTGTCACTGTCTGCAGATAATATGATATCATACATA
The DNA here is from genome assembly GCF_003031525.2 of Neophocaena asiaeorientalis asiaeorientalis. Classification (NCBI taxonomy): domain Eukaryota; kingdom Metazoa; phylum Chordata; class Mammalia; order Artiodactyla; family Phocoenidae; genus Neophocaena; species Neophocaena asiaeorientalis. The sequence continues at coordinate 203,520 of NW_020172717.1, forward strand.
GAATGCTACCAGGAAACTAGAGCTCATCAATGAATTTGGTAAAGTTGCAGGATACAAAATTAAGACAGAAATCTCTTGCATTCCTTTACACTAACAATGAAAGATCAGAAAGAGAAATTAAGGAAATAATCCCATTTACCATCGCATCAAGAAGAATACCTAGGAATAAACCCACCTAAGGAGGCAAAAGACCTGTACTCTGAAAACTAAGACGCTGATGAAAGAAACTGTAGATGACACAAACACATGGAAAGATATACCATGTACTTGGATTGGAAGAATCAATATCGTCAAAATGACTATTACTACCCAAGGCAACCTAAAGATTCAATGCAATATGTACCAAATTATCAATGGCATTTTTCACAGAATTAGAACAAAAATTTTAAAATATGTATGGAAACACAAAAGTCCCTGACAGCCAAAGCAATCCCGAGAAAGAAAAATGGAGCTGGAGGAATCAGGCTCCCTGGCTTCAGATTATACTACCAAGCTACAGTAATCAGGACAGTATGCTATGGGCAGAAAAACAGAAATATAGATCAATGGAACAGGATAGAAAGCCCAGAAATAAACCCATCCACCTTTGGTCAATTAATCTACAACAAAGGAAGCAAGAATATACCATGGAGAAAAGACAGCCTCTTCAATAAGTGGTACTGGGAAAATTGGACAGCTACATGTAAAAGAATGAAATTAGAACATTCTCTAACACCATACACAAAAATAAACTCAAAATGGATTAAAGACCTAAATGTAAGGCCAGATACGATAAAACTTTTAGAGGAAAACATAGGCAGAATACTCTTTGACATAAATCTCAGCAGTATCATTTTGCATCCACATCCTAGAGTAATGAAAATAAAACCAAAAATAAACAAATGGGACCTAATGAAACTTAAAAGCTTTTGCACAGCAAAGGAAGCCATAAACAGAATGAAGAGACAAGCCACAGAATGGGAGAAAATATTTGCAAGTGAAGCAACTGACAAGGGATTAATCTCCAAAATACACATATAGCTCATGCAGCTCTGTATCAGAAAAAACAAATAATCCAATCAAAAAATGTGCAGAAGATCTAAATAGCCATTTCACCAAAGAAGACATACAGATGGCCAAAAAGCACATGAACAGATGCTCAACATCACTAATTATTAGAGAAATGCAAGTCAAAACTACACTGAGGTTGGGGATTCCCTGGCAGTCCAGTGGTTAGGACTCAACAATTTCACTGCTGCTGCCCGGGTTGAATCCCTGGTCAGGGAACTAAGATGCAAGCTGCATGGTGGAAAACAAACAAACTATCAATGCAATGAGGTATCACCTCACACCAGTCAGAATGGCCATCAAAAAGTCTACAAACAATATATGCTGGAGAAGGTGTGGAGAAAAGGGAACCCTCCTACACTGTTGGTGGGAATGTAAATTTGCACAACCACTATGGAGAACAGTATGAAGGTTCCTTAAAAAACTAAAAACACAGCTACCATATGATCCAGCAATCCCATTCCTGGGCATATATCCAGAGAAAACCATAATTCGAAAAGATATAAGCACCCCAATGTTCACTGCAGCACTATTTACAATAGCCAAGACATGGAAGCAACCTAGATGTCCATTGACAAATGAATGGATAAAGAAGATGTGGCACATATATACAATGGAATATTAGTCAGCCATAAAAAAGAATGAAATAATGCCATTTGCAGTAATGTGGATGGACCTAGAGATTACCATACTAAGTGAAATAAGTCAGAAGGAGAAAGACGAATATCATATATCACTTATATGTGGAATCTAAAAAAATTGATACAAATGAACCTATTTACAAAACAGAAACAGACTCATAGACTTCAAAATCAAATTTATGACTACCAAAGGTGAAATGTGGGCAGGGAGGAATAAATTAGGAGTTTGGGATTAACATATACACACTACTATATATAAAACAGATAATCAAAAAGGACCTACTATATGGCACAGGGAACCCTACTCAATATTCTGTAATAACCTATATGGGAAAAGAATCTGAAAAAGAATGGATATATGTAATGAATAACTGAATCACTTAGCTGTACGCCTGAAACTAACACAACATTGTAAATCAACTATACTCCAATATAAAATAAAAATTAAAAAATAAAATCATACATCAAATTTCAATACTATTTTACTATAATTAAATCAGTTACACTTCTCTCCTTAATTCAAGAGCCTTTTATTTTGTGCCCCTGCTAGTATTTTGTCATTATAATACTTAAAAATAAAGAGTGTTATGTGACCAAAAATGTTCGGGAAATTCTGCACTAAACCATGTGCTTCTTGGGAGAGTATTCTGGGAAACGAATTCTGAAAAGATAAGTGGTATCCAACAACAGGTGGCCTGGATGTCATACAATGAAAATCAGTAAAAGATTTTAACAAGGGAAGTTCATGAATAGATTTTTTTGTAATGATAAGTCAACTGGTACTATGGGAAATTAATTATAGAAGGAGTTTTGCATCAATGTTACCCATAACTATTATGCATTTTACGTAATCTCTAATACAATCCATTATATAAAAGAAAAATATTAAAAATTAAAAAGTGGAAAAAGGGAAACCAGCTAGGATACATGCCTGGAAAATGTAAAGAGTCCCTAAAAGTTCATGTGAAAAGACAACTTAATAGAGGAATGTGCAAAAAGTGTAAACAGAAATTTCAAAAAAGAGAAAATCTGTAGAGCCTATAAATACATGGAAAGTGTATAATCTCCCCAATCACCACTTTGGCACCTATGAGATATAGCAAAACTTTAACTCTGAAACAATTCCAGAATGCTGAGAAGGATGTAAGCAATGGACATCCTCAAATACTGCAAGTGAGAGTTTAAATTGATAATGATTTTGGAGAATAATTTGGAAATATTTAGCAAAGATAAAATCCAATCTACCAATTCTTCTCTTGGATATATCCTCTAGCAGCAGTTCTTAAAACTTCTGGCCCCAGGACCTTTCTTCTTTAAAAAAATATTTATTTATTTATTTATTTAAAAAAATATTTATTTATTTATTTGGGCTTCTCTCTTGCTGTGGCACGGGCTCTAGAGTGCGTGGGCTCCATAGTTGCCCCACTCAGGCTCTCTAGTTGTGGTGTGCAGGCTTAGTTGCCCTACAGCATGTGGGATCTTAGTTCCCTGACCAGGGATCTAACTGGCGTCCCCTGCATTGCAAGATGGATTCTTTATCACTGGACCACCAGGGAAGTCCCCCCAGGAACTTTTTAAACCTTGAAAAATCATTGAGGATACCAAAGACCTTTTGTTTATGTGAGTGATGTCTATCAGTATTTACTGTATTAGAAAATAAAGCTGAGAAATTTAAAAATACATTTATTAAGTCATTTAAAAAGTAACAAGCCCATTACATGTTAACATGAATAACATTTTTACAAAATAATTATATTTTCGAAAACAAAAATTTTAGTGATAAGAGTGGCATTATTTTACATTTCTGCAAATATCTTTAGGTCTAGCTTAATAGAAGACAGCTGGTGTTTGTTTCTATATTCAGTCTATAGTAGTATATTGTTTTGATTGAAGTATATGAAGAAAATAGACTCACAAGAGATGGAATCAGAAAAGGGAGGAGTATTATAGTAGCCTTTTCAGATAATTGTGGCTCTTCTTGATACTATATTCCCAAACTTAACAAGTTGTAGTTTTTTTTTTTTTGCGGTACGCGGGCCTCTCACTGTTGTGGCCTCTCCCGTTGCGGAGCACAGGCTCCGGACGCGCAGGCCCAGCGGCCATGGCTCACGGGCCCAGCCGCTCCGCGGCATGTGGGATCTTCCCTGACCGGGGCACGAACCCGCGCTCCCTGCATCGGCAGGCGGGCTCTCGACCACTGCACCACCAGGGAAGCCCCAACAAGTGGTAGTTTTTTAAAGGTCAGTTGAAATTAGGAATTTGAAACATTATCAATGAACTTTTTATAATCTATTAAAATGTATGGTCTATCTTGTACTTTGGAAGGATTTTTTTACCCATAGGTCATTTTGTAATATTTTGTATTGGTCATTTAGAAAATATTGGTTTACCAAGTTATACAGATTTTCCAAGTGTTGATGTATTTAATTCCATTATACAACATAAAAAAAATCACTGTTCACTTCATCAGAGAAATCTTGAAATACTGAGAAGCTGTTAAGGTTACAACTGGATTCAAGTTTCAAAAATTCAAATTTTTGCTTGAAAACTCATGTCATTAATTTTGATAAAATGTCTGTCCCATTCCTAAGACTGAAATAATCACGGTTTGTCTGCCAGTTGTTCTTTCAAATAAAAAATATTCCACGAAGAAAAATTATGGTTAATGTGGCAACTCAATTGTACAAGTGCTTTTCCTTGAGACACTATTGCACTCGGACACACAACAGAAGTACTTTGTGCTTACTTGTGACATACAGAACACTAAATAGATGAGGATGTAAGAGCTGACATTTAATAAGCTAATATTCTTAAGTGGTTTTTTTTAAAACCCCTAGTGTACAGTAGTAAAGAATACAATGACTGCTAGTGGTGCCACTGCCTTGGTTTGTGTAAGGCGCCAGTCATGTTGCCTACCATTGCTTTTACACCAGCAAATCTCAACACAATGGAAAAGGTAAATATATCCCTGTGTTATTATGAAACTGGTTTTGACCTCATGCATTGCCTGAAAGGGTCTTGGGCCCATCAGGGGTCTGTGGACCATACTTTGAGAATAATCAGCCAAATAAGTATTTGACTTTGCACACAAAAACTCAATATGTTCATATTTTTTGTCATTGCAAAGACCAGAAACAACCATCACCCAGAAGGATAAAAAAGTGAAACAATATGCAAGGGAATAATATCTAACACTGAAAATCGACTAGAGAAAAAATATATCAAGATAGATAAGTCTCACAAACGTGAGACTTAAAAACAGAGAAAGATTCATGCAGTATCACACCATTTATGTAAAGTTTAAATATATAGAGTATGAAACAATGCTATGGTTATATATATATATGTAGCAAACATGTGTAGAAATGCATTGGAATGATAATTACCAAATTCAGGACAGTAGTTACCTGTGTAGGGTAGGGAATGAATTACATTTGGGGAGGAGATACATAGAGAGTTTCAAATCCATTTGCAACGCTTTCTTCATAAGTAGTGGTTGTAAGAAGTTCATTTTATTATTCTTTATAGGTCTTCCTATTTTGAATAATTTCATAATAAATAATAGCCTACCTACAATCACATCCTTTCAAATACTTGCTGTGGAGTTAAGCAGTCGTATAGGTGAAACATCACTATTGAAACTGCGGCATGCAGATATATAGGCATAGCTCAGAGATATTGCGTGTTTGATTCCAGACCACCACAACAAAACATTGTTTTGCAATATTGCAATAAAGTGAGTCTCAAGAAATTTTTGGTTTCCCAATGCATGTAAAAAGTTATATTTACACTATACTGTAGTCTATTGAGTGTGCAATAGCATTAAGTCTAAAAAAACAACATACATACCTTAACTAAGGAATACTTTATTGCTAAAAAGTGCTAACTGTCATCTGAGCCTTCAGCAAGTTGTAATCTTTTTGCTGGCGGAGGGTCTAGCCTTGAGGTTGACGCTGCTGACTGATCAGGGTGGTGGCTGCTGAAGGGTGGGTGGCTGTGACGATTCCTTGAAATAAGACAATGATGTTTGATGCATCAATTGATTCTTCCTTTCATGAACCACTTCTCTGTAGCCTGCAATGCTGTTCAATACCATTTTACCCACAGCAGAACTTTCAGAATTGGGAGTCAATCCTCTCACACCCTGCCGCTGCTATATCAACTAAGTTTATGTAATGTTTTAAAACTTTTGTTGTTATCTCAACAATCTTCACAGCATCTTTACCAGGAGTAGATTCCATCTCAAGAAACCACTTTCTTTGCTCATCCATAAGAAACTCCTCATCAAGTAAAGTTTTATCATGAGATTGCAGCAATTCAGTCACAACTTCAGGTCTCACTTCCAATTTTAGTTCTCTTGCTATTTCCACCACATCTGCAGTTACTTCCTCCCCTGAAGTCTTGAACCCCTCAAAGTCATCCATGAGGGTTGGAATCGACTTCTTCCAAACTCCTGTTAATATTGTTATTTTGACATCTTCCCATGACTCATGAATGTTCTTAATGGCATGTAGAACGATTAATCTTTTCCAGAAGGTTTTCAATTAGCTTTGCTCAGATCCATCAGAGGAACCACTATCTATGGCAGCTATAGCACTATAAAATGTATTTTTTAACTGTTAAGTCTTGAAAGCCAAAAGTATTCCTTGATTCATGGGCTGCAGAATGGATGTTGTGTTTGCAAGCATGAATAAATCTCATTGTACATCTCCATCAGAGCTCATGGGTGACCAGGTGCGTTATCAGTGAGCAGTAATATTTTGAAAGGGTTTTTTTTTTTCTGAGCCATAAGCCTCAACAGTGGGCTTAAAATATTCAGTAAATCATGTTGTTAACAGATGTGCTGTCATCTAGGTTTTATTTTTCCATTTATAGAGCAGAGGCAGAGTAGATTTAGCATAATTCTTAAGGGCCCTAGGATTTTCAGAATGGTAAATGAGCACTGGCTTCAATTTAAAATCACCAGCTGCATTAGCCCCTAACAAGAGAGTCAGCCTGTCCTTTGAAGCTTTGAAGCCAGGCATTGATTTCTCCTCTCAAGCTATGAAAGTCCTAGATGGCATCTCTTTCCTACATAAGGCTGTTTTGTTTACACTGAAGATCTGTTGTTTAGTGTAGCCACCTCCATTCAGCACTTGCTGCTTCACCCTGCACTTTTATGTTGTGGAGATGGCTTCTTTCCTTAAACCTCATTAACCAACCTCTGTTAGATTTGTTCTGCAGCTTCTTGATCTCTCTCAGCCTTCACAGAATCGAGAATTAGGGCCTTGCTCAGGGTTAGGTATGGCTTAAGGGAATGTTGTGGTTGATGTGATCTTCTGTCCAGACCATTACTACTTTCTCCATATCAGCAATGAGGCTGCTTTTCTTTCTTATCATTCATGTGTTCACTGGAGTACCACTTTTAATTTCCTTCAAGAACTTTTCCTTTGCATTTACAATGTGGCTAACTGTTTGGCGCAAGAGGCCTCGCTTTTGGCCTGCCTCAGCTGTTGACATGCCTTCCTCACTAAGCTTAGTCATTTTTAGTGTTTGATTTACAGTGAGAGATGTGTGACTCTTTCACTTGAACACTTAGAGGTCATTGTAGGGTTACAGTTGGCTGAATTTCAATATTATTGTGCCTCAGGGAATAGGGAGGCCCAAGGAGAGGGAGAGAGATGGGGAAAGGCTGGTCAGCAGAGCAGTCAGAACACAAGCAACATTTATCAATTAAGTTTGCGTCTGATACAGGCATAGTCTGTGGTGCCCCCAAACAATTACAATAGTAACAAAGATCACTGATCACAGATGACCATTACAAATATAATAATGAAAAAGTTTGAAATACTGCAAGCATTACCAAAATGGGACAAAGTCAGGAAGCGAGCAAATGCTGTTGAAAAAATGACTTGCTTGATGCAGGGTTGCCACAGACCTTCAATTTATAAAGAAAGGCAGTATTTGCGAAGCACAGTAAGGTGAAGCGCAATAAAACGGGTACACCTGTAAAGTGTACAGACTTCACGGTAATGGTGTTATTCTCCCTAATAATGCCAAAAAGATAGTCAGCTATATGGGGCTGCCTGTTTTCCTTAGAGGTAAGGACCACTCAAGCTCACTATTTAAATAGATTACCTTCAAGTCATTCATTCTCATTTACAGAAAGCATCTCTCCATCTCTCCTTGCAGGTATAAACCGAAAGTGTCTGCTCCCACAGCAATCCAGACAGTTTAGTGGCTTCATGTTTTCAGCATTCTCAGCAGCCACAGCTCTGTGGCATCTGCTGTTTTAATTCCATCTTCAGGGGGCTCCTTGCCCTCTTGAACTTTGTAATTGAAGTGGAAGTACTTTGCTCTGCTACCGTCACTGTAGCCTCAGCAGCCTTTGAACTTTCACCTTACTCAACACTGCCACCCCAAGCCTGTCCTTTCCAGGGATTTGAAATGTAAAACAAACTGCCTGGGCTTAGTGGTAACAGACACCAAAATAATCGTAATTTCCATAATGTCTTTTTCATTTTGGGAGACAACCTCAAGAGCAGGGCAACTGGTGAGGCCTTATCCCAAGTACGCGGGCCTCTCACTGTTGTGGCCTCTCCCGTTGCGGAGCACAGGCTCCGGATGCGCAGGCTCAGCGGCCATGGCTCACAGGCCCAGACGCTCTGCGGCATGTGGGATCTTCCCGGACTGGGGCACAAACCCGCGTCCCCTGCATTGGCAGGCGGATTCCCAACCACTGTGCCACCAGGGAAGCCCACGGCATTCCTTTTTAATGTATAATTCATTTTCTTGTTTTTTTCCTGTTGATTGTGGTCTCCAGGATGAATGCGGTTTTAATGCCTTCATCCAAATCAGGGGATAATTTCCCTAGGAGGGCTTTAACCACTTCAGAGATTTTCTGTCCAGGTGGGATATGCTTCCACTTGTCCTAAAAAAGTGTCCACACAAACACTAGCAGGTTATCTGAAACTTCTTGCAGTCTAAGGCATGTGAGTAAAGTCTATTTTTCAGTCCTTGGTGGGACAGGTTCCTCTGTGTAGAGTTCCCATCTGGGGAGGTCTGACAGCCGTCTTTGGGTTATTTTTCAAGACCTTGGGGGAAAGAGCTCTGTCTCCTTTTCTGGGGTTTTCATGAGCGCCATCTGTAGGCTTAAAGCATGTTCTGGTGGGACTCTGATGTCAAGCTATTCTGGTGAAAAACTTCAGGGTGAGGTCATCAGGAAGTTAATCAGCTCATTCCCCACTGTCAGTTTTACCCAGGGAGATCCTTTTGTGGAGAATTAGGCACTCAAGTCCAAGGGAGCTCCTGGGCCTCTTCAGAGGTTCCTCTCTTTCTACCATGAGAGGCTCTCGTCTTTTATTGCTCTTCTGTTTTAGCCTAGGCAACCTGTTTTCCACTGTTCCTCCTCCTTACAGTAAGCACATTGTTCCTTCCCCAATGGGGGCTTACCTCTCTTCCAGTTACTCGCCTCTGGGAATCCAGTGCCGCTGCCAAAAAAGTGGCATTTCCTTTTGCATCTTCTTTCTTCTGTTGTTGTTCCCTGTTCAACACTTTAAAAGCAACATCTACCAGTTGAGAAGGGTTCATTCCAAATGTCCCATCTAATTTTTGCAACTTTCTCTTGATACCTGGGGCACTTTGCCCCAAAAGGTCAAATTTACCACTTTAATATTTTCAGGGGCCTCGGGATCTGCATTAGTATGATGTCTGTAGGCCTGATAAATCCTTTCCAAAATTCAGAGGTCTTTGTTTTGTTGAATTTCTTGAATTTTGTTCAAAATCTTTTGCTTTGGTTTTCCTTTTCAAAGCTCTGCCAAGATGCACTAATAAGTAGTGCTCTAATAAGGGCCTTCTTCCCTTATAGGGGGGGCCCCAGTTTGGTTCAGCTGTGAGTGCTACCAAGTGGGCTTCAGGTGTAGAGGATCCTCCCTATAAGGAGGGTTGCGATCTTTCCAACTAAAGAAGTCTGAGAAATCTAGCCGGCTGGTCGTTTGCATTTAGGCCCGCTACGAGATAATGGCATGAGAGAAATTGCACGAGAGAAATCCCCTGTCCTGAAATGAAATTGGGTGCCCTGTCGAGTCTTAGATGGCGATACCAGACCAAGTCCCTGTGCCAGAAACTAACACAGGATTTTCTAATCGATCCCTATAAGGAGGGGAAGCCCTGAGCCTCAGTGTCAGGAATTGGGGCTGTATAAGAATGGAAGGTGGTGGAAAGGGTGGATATATTGGCATAATGTCCAGAGCCTCTGGAACAGCTAGCTCAGCCAGAGGAGTTAAGGTTTGAAGCAACATATCCTCACTCTCACTTCCTTCTTTTTCTTATGTTTCCTGATAATAGTACAAATGCTTGCACATAAAGGATTTCACCATTCTTCCCTGCTTCTTCACAGAATAGCTATAGAGTTATTCAAAAGCCACTGTAAAACCATAGCTAGTAATTGATCATCTAACCATTAAAAGGATGCCTTTTTGCTTTGGCATCAACCAACTGGGATTACAATGCAATTGAACAGAATCTGGATTACCGCCGTGACAAACAATGTAAGATAATTAGTAAAATTATGACTGGCTTCACTTACCAGCATATACCAGAATTTTAGAAGTCCCATACAATTTCTAGAATGTGTATATTAATAACATTTACTCATATGATACAATCTAAGAAGTTTTATCTCCACTCATTTGATAATGCCTCCCATGCAGTTCAACACACCAAATAAGCCCAATTAGTTTAATATTCCTCTCTCTCAGATGGAGAGAAAACAAGTAATGTGAGGTGTTCCAGGAACCCTCCAGAAAGCCCCAGAGTTAGCCAGAGACCAAATGAACCTCACTTAGAACTTGATCTTTGGGAATTTTGTCAAAAATGTCAGAAAGTTTTAACCAGTGATAAAAGATCTCAATGGCAAATACAGATCACTTAAAAAAACTCACAATTACCAAAAGCAGTTCAATATTTTACGAAAACTTTGACCTCTTAGAGAACCAAATTCATGTTTTTTACTTTACCTTTAAGATTTATTTTCTTAATTAAGTTCAATCTTATTTTAGATCTTAGTTTAGTTTCAAGTTCTGAAAATCTAGAGACACTATTCTAGATAGATATTCCTAAAACATTATTCCCATAGTTTACCCAAAACTCTTTACTTCATTTACCTCTATTTTATTTAATTAAAATCTTTTAGGAATAATAAGGTCTTATTTGATTTCTCGTAAACCTAGGTATAATACAAGTATTATACTTAAAGTTGATGACTCTAAAGATGTATCTGTATCAAACCAACAACCTTACGCTAACTGTAACACCAGATATTAATTCAATAGTGACTAGTTCCTAGATCACGTGAACCTGAAACTCATTCTGGCCATTTCTTTTATATTTGAGTATTTATATAAGAGCTTAATTTCCTTTAAGCAAATTAAATAGAGTTCTTTTACAAATTAATTTTGACAATGCCACACATCTATAAACACATGTACAAACACACAAACCTCATAGTTCCCATTCCAAAATGTTAACCATGAATTGGGTACAACAATGTAAAACCCATCAGTTGCAAAAGAGGCTGGATTCAAATTGGATTTCTGGCAGATGGGATAAATCAAGGTCACCCATCTAGATAGCTAAACCCTTTTTAACTAATATTTATGGAAAAGACACTTCTGTTTCTATTTATAGCTTCTGGTGATTTTCAAGTGGAACCTTTCTCTTCTTCCTCGGAATGCCCCACTCTTGGACAAGAACAGACAGTTTTTTTTCCTGTTCCTTTCCTCCATTTGACATCAGTAAAAGTTTTAAGTATCACAAAACTGATTTGGCTATAAATGGAGAAACAGTACCAAACAAAATGAAAAACCCAAAGAACAAACAGAAAATCCTAAATAAACCCTCAGGTTTGGTCTTGGCCTTTTACATATGCCAATGACACAGGAGACCATAAACGACGTAATTAACACAGCAAGGGTAGCAGTACATGGTGCACAGGGTGCAGAGATAACCCTGCCTAACCCTCCTGTGGAGATCCTAACAGGTATTGCAGCCATACATTGTTACAATAAAGTATCATCTTCCTCTCACCCATGGGGTCATAGCTGTAATCAGATCCCTTATCCAAAATGTACCTTAGAGAACTTTCTTTAGGGATAGTTGAAACATTCTCCATTTTTAAAGATAGAAATTCAAGACAAACAAAACACAAACGGCACACACAATGCTAGCATCCAAAGAAACAAAAGAACTGGTTCACAAATCGGGTAAAAGACCAAAAACTCTTTCCTCTCTCCCACAAGGTACCCCACTCAAAAACAAAACAAATTGGCTTATTCCGGAGAAAAAGCCCCAAACAGAGAGGAAATAAAGTTTCCGGCTGTATACACCGGAGCAACTCACCCTACTGGATGGAGCCTGTTGGCTCCCAAATGTCGATTCCTTGCTCTAACTGCCAAGTGCTGGGGCAGCTGGTGCTGCTTGGGGGAACTTTGAAGAGAAGACCCTCAGGACAAGTGGTCCTGGCAGGTGCTAGGTCTACCTCCAAAATTCCCCAACTGGGACCTGCTAGCCACGAGCAGCAAGGCTCCTGGATGGCTCATCAAAATTTGTTACTGAGCCCTAGCTTGTACTGCTTGCCACACAACAGGCCAATAAACTGAGAGATGAGTTCCTGGGGCAAGGAACAGCAACTTTATTCAGAAACCCAGGAAAGTGAGAAGATGGTGGACTCGTGTCCCTAAAGAGCCATTTTGCCTGTGTTAGACTTCAGGCTTCTTCATGAAATTTAACTCTCAAATATGCCTTTCTATAAACTGTTTTATCCTGTTGCATCTGACCATGCTCCATTACTCTGTTTTTATTTCAAAGACTAGATGTTGGATCTTTGTCAAAACTGGGGACTGTTAAATCTAAATTCATGTTTGGTATTGTTTCATTTATCATTTTCATTCATTGATAATACACAGTGATCATACATTTCTATAACACCAAGACAGAATAAAATAAATATAAGATGCATCTCTCATCCTTAATTATACCCCTCCCCCCCAAAATAAAAAGAATTTGGGCTTCTTTATACTAAAAGGGGATGGAGTAAAGTCATACATTTCCTAGTTCCAGTCAGCTTCGGGAGGGTGTGTTAATTCTTCCTCCCTGCAGTCATTCACAGGTGGGCCTGGTTAGGATGTTTCCTGTGAGCTAAACAAAGGTATTTTAGCTTAATGCTCATTACCTGGAAGGCCAGGTTCCCAGAGATGGGCCATTATGTATAATTTAAGCTTATAGGCAACATCCCTTTAGTGATTAACTTGTAATAGAATACAAAAGGTTCTTCCCTATTACAATATTATATAAATAAATAATAGAGAATCCTAATTCCACTTGGAGGATCATTGTGACAGGATGCTTGAAAGTTGTGCAGTCAATCCATTCCTCCACTCTAAAATGTATCCCTTAAAGAAGGTGTGGTACATATATACAATGGAATGCTCAGCCACAAAACAGGAACAAAATAATGCCACTTGCATAAACATGGATGGATTGGAGGGTATTATGCTAAGTGAAATAAGTCAGACAGAGAATGACAAATACTGTATGATATCACTTTTATGTGGAATCTAAAATATGACACAAATGAACCTATCTATGAAACAGAAACAGACTCACAAACCCAGAGAACAGACTTCTGGTTGCCAAGGGGGGAGGGGGATGGGGGAGGGATGGATTGGGAGTTTGAGGTGGCAGATGCAAACTATTATATATAGAATGGATAGGCAATAAGGTCCTACTTTATAGCACAGGGAACTAAATTCAATATTCTGTGATAAACCATAACGGAAAAGAATATAAAAAAGAAGGTGTACGTATGTACAACTGAATCACTTTGCTGTTCAGCAGAAATTAACACAACATTGTAAATCAACTATACTTCAATAAAAAAATACATCCCTGACTTAATTACACCTTACCACATGCTGTCTGTCTGGAGCACATAGTTTGAGCCCCTCACCCAAATTACTTTTTTTTTTTTTGCGGTACGCGGGCCTCTCACTGCTGTGGCCTCTCCCGTTGCAGAGCACAGGCTCCGGACGCGCAGGCTTAGCGGCCATGGCTCACGGGCCCAGCCGCTCCGTGGCATGTGGGATCTTCCCGGACCGGGGCATGAACCCGTGTCCCCTGCATCGGCAGGCGGACTCCCAACCACTGCACCACAAGGGAAGCCCCCAAATTACTTTTATTTGTTCTATATACTAGTGTTGTGCTACTGGTTTTCATTGCAGAATATTATTTTGAAAAAATGATAACAGTCTATTAACCAATAAGCTTAAAAATATCTCTTGTTATTAATTTGATCTCCTGTAGACCCATTTTTGCCCTCCCCTCCCACCTCTACCTTCTCATTCAGACTTTAGGAGGTATCCATTGCCTCAGAAAAGGGACGTGAAAAGAAGTTAGAAGTAACAGTGAATTGTCAGACTTTGAATTTCAGAATAAACTTCTGAGACTCAGAGCAGAGATAATACTTTGAGAAAACAGGGTTTTAAGTCTCTCAAGTCAGGATTTTGAGGTTAAAAATTTCATGACCATGAGGAACCTTGGATATGAACCTTGTTGCATAAATAATACATCTGAGAATACTGTGGGGAAGGGGGACTAGGAAAAACCTGAATAAATGGCGACTACTCCTAATTGGCTGAGTTTCCCCTGAACCGACTAAGATGACATTTTTTTCACCAGGTGAAATGGGATCCAGGGCTCAAGATATAAATTAAGTCTAATATAAAGTAATAAAGAAAATTACATTGTTCACACGTATGAAGTCATGAGGGTGTTTGTACCTTTACACATCTCGTGAAACACGCTCCTGCCCTGAGCGGGGAGATATAGAGGCTATTGTTGCTATAGGGTTCTCATGGGGAGGCCCAACAGGAAAAAATTCTTGGGTCTCAGTATCAGGAATATTTTCTTCCTCTGGGCAAATGGTTTATTTTTAGTCTGGGAAACTGTGACTCATGGATCTGATTGAATGTCTCTCCTAATTTTGGCTGCATGGAAGCGTGGAGTCAGCTCTGAACCCTACCTGCCTTTTGCAGTGGGTAGAACCTCACAGCATGCATTTCATCTGCTTACGTCATACTGGTGACTATTTTTTCTGCTCTATGCCTTTACTTACTTTCAATCTGGTTGGACTTTCTGGGAAGCAGACCTTGAGACAGAATTTAAGGTGCAGGATGTTTACTAAGGAGTACCCTTAGAATCAACACCTATGGGAGGGAGTGGAGAAGAATCAAGATTGGGGAGGGGGAGAAGCTGTGCTTTAACGCAGCCCCAGTGATAGCCTCAGCTGACCCCATGCGGAGCTCTGGAGGTAGAATGGGCCCTCAGAGCTGTTCAAATTCGTGCTGGGGCACCAAGTTCTTCACTGGAGAAGGGCCTTGGTAATCCATCAGTCTGAATGTTTGTGTCCCCTAAAATTCATGTGTTGAAACCTAGTCTTCGAAGTGGTGGTGTTTGGAGGTGGGACCTAATTTGGGAGTTAATTAGGTGATGAAGGCACAGCCCTCATGAATGGGATCAGTGCCCTTATAAAAGAGACCCCAGAGAGCTCCCTCACCCCTCCTGCCATGTGAGGACACAGCAAGAAGATGGCCGTCTGTGAACCAGAAGCGGGACCTCACCAGACACTGAAACTGCTAGCACCTTGGTCTTGGTTTTCCCAGCCTCCAGAACTGTGAGAAATAAATGGCTGTCATTTCTATGCTACCCAGTCTAGGGTAATTTGTTATAGCAGCCTGAACACACTAGGACAATCAGTGTCCACCACACTTATTTTTAAAATCTACTATAAATTTTTTAAAAACTCATAAATTATTTTTGGAACAAGGGCAAAAATAAAATAAGTAGTTAAAAATAAGTGACCCCTTGGGCTTCCCTGGTGGCGCAGTGGTTGAGAGTCCGCCTGCCGATGCAGGAGACACGGGTTTGTGGCCCAGTCCGGGAAGATCCCACATGCCACAGAGCGGCTGGGCCCGTGAGCCTATGGCCACTGAGCCTGTGTGTCTGGAGCCTGTGCTCCGCAATGGGAGAGGCCACAACAGTGAGAGTCCTGCGTACCACAAAAAAAAGAAAAAACAAGTGACCCTGGGGACTTCTTTGGTGGTCCAGTGGTTAAGGCTCCATGCTTCCAGAACCGCAGGGGGCTCAGATTCAATACCTGGTTAGGTGACTCTGTCCTCATTCTTGCTTACTTATGTTATGTTGTCTCTTAACTTAACTTTGATCCTGAGTCTTTGCATGCACTGTTCCCTAAGACTAGAATGAGCTCTCTCTTCTTTGACTGTGAGAGTGTGAAAGAACAGGTCTATAGTAGAAGAAAACTGGATTCCTTCTCCAAGGCCCAGAAGGTTATCACCTCTTCGGTGGAGGGTTTGCTACCCCCTCCGAAGAGTCAGCTGCCTCCTTCTCTCTCTCTGCCAAGCCCCCAACATCACACACTCATAATCCCTCCTCCACAGACAAGACTTGTCCTCAAATCTGACCCCTTTTGAGCATTCTCTTTATAGAACAGTGCCACCACCAATCCACTGGTGCCAGAATCCTGAGGGTGGGTTCCTATCTATCGCCAAGTCCTGTAATTTTTATTTTAAAAATATCTCTCTAGCCCTCCATTTCTATTTCCAGTGCCACTCCCTCCTTACAAGCTCTTATTATATCTCTTGCCTGTACTATCTTAGTAGCCCCCTGTCTTTCTCCCAGTGTCTATTCTTGCTGTCCCAGCAACCCATTCTCCACACAGAAGCTGGAGGACTTATAAAACTGTTCACCTAATCATGTCACCCTGTTTTAAGCCTGTCAATAGCTCTCCCTCTGGGCCTGCAAGACTTGCCCATATCCCCTGTCTCACCACCCTCATCAGTTTTCCTCTCCTCCCTGCTGTTTTCTGGACACACTGGCTTGTTTTTTTTTTTTTTTTTTTTTTTTTTTTTTTGTGGTATGAGGGCCTCTCACTGCTGTGGCCTCTCCCGTGGCGGAGCACAGGCTCCGGACGCGCAGGCTCAGCGGCCATGGCTCACGGGCCCAGGCGCTCCGCGGCATGTGGGATCCTCCCGGACCGGGGCACGAACCCACGTCCCCTGCATCGGCAGGCGGACTCTCAACCACTGTGCCACCAGGGAAGCCCACTGGCTTGTTTTTGATTCCTCCAATGGGCTGTGACATTCTTCTCCCCACGGTCGTCTCTCATTGTGATCTCTCTTTCTGGTCTGCTTTTCCTTCACCTCTTCTGAAGACTAATAACTCCTGTTCATCCTTCAGATCTCAGGTCAGAAAACTCATCCTCCAGGAAGCTGTCCTTAAATTCCTAACTAGGTCAGCCCCCTCATTTCATGACCTCTATCCAGTGTGCTTTCGCGAAGTACTGGTCACATGGCAATTTCATAATTAAGAAAAGACTTTAACATCTTTCTCTTCTACTAGAATATAAATTCCACAAAGGTTGGGATATCTCGATGACCTCAGCGTTCCCAATGCCTAACACAGGCCCTGAACATAAGAGGTGCTTTCTGTTTCATTTTACATACTGGATAAATATGTATTTATTTACTGAGTTTCTTAAAGGCGTGGACAATTTACTAGTCAATGTCCTGGCATAGTATCTGGCATATGTTGGATATGCAACACATGTTTGTTGGATGAATATCTTGAATCAACTACGTGAAGGGCTGTCTTGGGGAAGAGGAAGCAGACATTTCGTGTGGCTGCAGGAAAGAGAATTAAGACCAAAGGTTAGAAATTACCGGAAGGCAGAATTTTCCAAAAAGCAATCCAAAGGATGAGTAACCTAATAGGAATCACATAATAGGATGCTTTTGGGTTTTGGGATTATGGGAAATTTTTGTTGTATTTTATTTTAATAGCCCTTTTTTGTTTTCTGCACTTTCTACAATAAATATTATTTTTATAATCAGAAAATATTAATTTAAAAAACATGTGGACTGGTGATAAAGTAATGGATTCTCTGTCCCTAGAAGCGTTTGAACAGCTGGGAATGACACCTGCCAATGATGACAAGGAAGGGACTTCTCCATGGTTGGGGCAGAGGAGGTTGGACCCTACATGCTCTAAGGGTCTTCTAACTCCAACACCCCATGATACTGTTAACTGAATGATAAGTGCTGAACCCCCTTTCTTGGAAGAACTTGGCCTAGTTTACATGGCTGTCTTACATTCTGCCAGTGACTTCCTTACACTGGAAGCTCACAATGACAGTATTGGCTGCAGTGGAATTTGATTTGTATTCACCTGAGGCTGATATAACAGGAGGGTTTCTGGACATTATAGTGATGTCAAGAACATGAATATATAGGTGAGGGATGTTTGCGTGGAAAAGCTTAAGATATCCCTCTATGAAATGTTTTAGTGAGTCCTGATTAAAATGTTCTCAAATCAGCACTTAAAGCACACATACCCTAAGGATTATACTTCATGGTTAATCTTTCAAGATAGACATTTCCAAACCGTGGTTTTGGTTAAATTAAAAAGATGGGCCTTACTCTGATTTTTGTGTTTATGAGCTAGTTGGGCAAACAGGATCATTGCTTATCTCTCTTAACAGAAAAGACGTTTAGAACAATTCCTCCATATTACAATAGCTTTGAATTAAGAGGAATAGAATACTCCCAGAGGTTATCGGATGTGTAGGAGTGAATCTCAGTTAAGAACAGTGCAACACACACAAAGTTCTTCTGATTACATGAAATCCCGGCCTAATTACATAGATAGAGAGAGCGAGGGGGAAATCTAAGACAATGACATAATAAGACTGATTTCTACAAACTACATGTCAACATTGTTTTGCTGTCACAACTCCTGTGTAAAAGAATATGTGTATGTATATATGTATAAATGTGTACTATACTGACAAATCTGTATTATCCTGACATAAGTGGACTGGTAGTTAAAGAATAAAACAAGGCAAAAAAAGAATTCTAAAAGAATTCAAAAAAGAAAAATTAGAATTTACTATTATCTGTCTCCTCCCAAGTTTCCAGTGAGGTCTCATGGAGCACTTGTTATTTCTATTAACAAATAAGTTTGTCATTTGTTTGCATACTTTCCACTTTTACTTACTTGAGTATTTTATAACTCTTCTAGGTTCTCAGTACCGAAGTGAATTCTAATCATTTTATTGACTGAAAGACAAAGGAAGTGTATTTTCATTCTATTCGACGAAAGCTTTAAAAAGGTTTGTTCAAAAAGGCATCAGGAATTATGTAAACACAATGTGTCTGATTATCATCTTACAGAATAACGCACAAGACAGTTCCAGGATTTCTGGCTCCCCTCCCCATACCCCCAGAAAGTTTTTTCTTTGAAGTAGACAAGTTCAATATGTGCTGCGTTGGGGGTGTAGAATGAGAAGAATGTCAATATGGAAACTGCTCTGCGAGGCTGGGGTTCTCATGGCAGCACCCAGGAGCTCAGGCCGCCAGTGGAGCTGGTGGCCTGTCCCACCAAGAACAAGGCTGGAAGGACTTGTGTAACCTGGTGATAGAAGGACAGAGAAGAGGAGGTGGAAACCTGTCTCATCAAAGTGCACTGAATAGAAGCTTCCTTACCCAGGCAAGTACCTGGAAAAGCCCAGCCTTGGGGCCTGTCCTGATCTGCTATAGTTCATACAGTGGATCCATTCTACCCACTCTGCTCCTCCCTGGGTCCCCAGCTTGCAACTTGGCTCCAGGCCTTGCCTCCTTACTCTTGTCTCTGGCATGACTGACCTCTATAGGACTCATCTGGATATGCCTCCTCCTTCTTGGTCTGGATTCCTCTATCAGACACCATCCCAATTTACCCCCATGCTCCCCAATCTGTGACAGTGGATGACACACCACATGCCCCTACCCTCAGCCCTGCCATCTTAGTCCACTCCCTATGGAGCTTCCCTGCCAGGGCAGGGGACTTGGATAAAGGAGAGTACAGGAAGGGAGGCACAGAGGCACCAGAAACATGGCTTGTTGTGTGGACATTAGCTATTTCTATTTCCATCAAAACAGAGGGTGTGGTGGTTAATTTTATATGTCTACTTGACTGGCCCAAGGGATGCCCAGATAGCTGGTAAAACTTATTTCTGGGTGTGTCTGTGAAGGTGAATCTGGAAGAGATTAGCACTTTGAATCAGTAGACTGAATAGCGATCCACCCTCACCAATGTGGGTGGGTCTCATCCAATCTATGGGGACCTGAATAGAACAAGGAGAACCCTGACTAATACAGAGGGTAAGCACGCACAGGAATGGCTGACCTCATACCTTTGAGAATGGGTGCATTTTGAAAGATTTTAAAATTTCTTATATTTGCCATATGATTTACTGTTCACAAAACTTTTACATACAGTTTTGAATACTGTGGAACCCTTAAATTAATACTTACTTTTGATCATTTATTTGCATTCTTTCTCCTATTATATACCAGTTCTGAAATTGGGATGTGTCTTACAATCAGTGGTGTTTTGCAATCGTCATCCACCAGGAATGACTGTGACCAGGTATCACTTGAACTTGGCCCCAGCTCTTTGTGTTGTAACTTCAACTGAATTGTGTACATGGTTGACGCTACATGTTTAGTATGTAAACTGCTGTTTAGTATGTCTTAACGTATTATAATATGATTTGACTTTGAAACAAAAGTTTATCATGTACATAGAAAAGCACAGAAATAGAGGATTGGGATGAAATGTGACATTAGTGAACCAAAGAGCCATCACTGGAGTAATGATCACGGTTCCATACGGTCATGCAGAGCAACCACCAAGTGTTTTACCTAAGAAAGGAAGATATCAACACGTAATAAAGCCATGTTTCACTGTGTTGCTGAAATAGATACCAATCTATACAATTACCTATCACGTAACATGCAAAGTACCTAAAGTCAGAAAAGAATTGCTAAATCCCTCAGAATAGATAAAAGACATTTTGGTAAAACACTACTCATTGGACTGTTATTAAGGTATTGAACCATAATTTCATTGGTGGGATCTCTTTTTTCCATAGTGGTAGATAAAAAAATGGAGTGTTATTACCAAGCACCTATTAAGATAAAGGTTCTCTGCTGGAGGCTTTTACATGACATTTAATCCTCATAACAGTGGTACTCCATAGATAATATTATCCCCAACCCAGAGATGAGAGAGGAGTGATTTTCTCAGGTTGGTAATTCAGTTTGGGTAGAAGTAGGACTCGAATCCTCACGTGTCCATGCCCAAATCCTGTGCTGCTCTCTCCAGACTCCACTGCCTGGGGAGCTCTCCCTGATTTTCCAACCCCTTTGTCCTTCGGAAGCATCCCTGGGGAGGAACCCCCACCCCCACCCCCAAGGGGTCTATACCCTGGTGCTATTCTGGAACAAGACAACATCTTGGGTTTTTCATCTAAAAACTTAGTTGGCTTTTGGGAACTAGAAATCCTGACTGGGGCACTGTGGTATTTACTTCTCTGCAACGCACCCTGAATTTATCTCACATATTCTCTTGCCTCATCTCAGAACTGTTTCCTAAAATGGGGAATGTTTTTTCAACCAGGTAATCTATATTTATGTTTAAGAATAAGTCATAATAAATAAGCCCCAAAGTAGGCACACTGAAGATGACCCAGTAAATGTCCCTCAACATCACCAGCCAAGGATTTTCTAGAAAACCTAGTGTTAGAAAAATATTGAATATTTATTTTTACCAAACTCCAGGTTCTCAAGAAGTAACCAGATGGGAGTCTCACACATAAACATTTATGTTTCCACAGCTATCTGGGAGGAAAAAAGAGTCAAAATGAAGTAAAAATGAAAACCACTTGAATTTCTGTCTATGATTATAATTGTATTCATACCAACATATTTAAAGGTTTAAACATGTTTAGAAAAGTGGTTTCTTCGTAGGTCGGGATCAGCAACAGCAGCTCTCTTGGGAAAGGCCAATCTGTGGTAAGCCAGCTGGCCACAGGGGTGCAAGTGCCAGAAATATCAGCGGGGAGACAAT
This sequence comes from Neophocaena asiaeorientalis asiaeorientalis, assembly GCF_003031525.2. Classification (NCBI taxonomy): domain Eukaryota; kingdom Metazoa; phylum Chordata; class Mammalia; order Artiodactyla; family Phocoenidae; genus Neophocaena; species Neophocaena asiaeorientalis. Next base: position 225,209 of record NW_020172717.1, read on the forward strand.
GATTCTAAAATGCCTAGTGTGGTGCTGAACTCAGGAAAGTCTGCCTGCATTTGGAATTACTGCATCATGGAATGTAACCAGAAAGATCAGTCTTTACATTTCATGTATTTACTTCTTTTTAGAACTGGTTCAAAGGCTCTGAGAGTTGTGCTTTAAACTAGAGGCATCTAGTTAATTAAACCACAAAAATAATTCTTTTCCTCCAAATTGAGTTCGTAGGGCCATTCTCTTCTTTTTTTAAGACAAGCATTCAGTGAAAACAGAATCAGGACGTAACCGGTGTTTTACTATAATCCCTCTTCTGTGAAAGGTTTGAGCACATTACTGGCATTTAAATTATTAATAATATAGCGTCACTTACTACTCTATTTGTCTGTTACCAATTTCTCCTAATTGATGAAACCATCTAGGGTTACTCACTGACTCTTAAGAATGAGCTGGCAGATTTAAAAACACTATTTAGAGAATTATTTATGACTATGCGTATTCTCACCCTTTTCCAGCCCAACTTCATAGAAGGAGATGTCCCTCTAGTCCAAGGTGAATCACTTATCTAGACTCTGAATGTATACATTAAAATTAAATTTACCACCTGTCTCACCTCTCAAACTGTTGCTTTGGAATTTTCTATCTCAATGAATGCTATCATCATGCATCAAGCTTCCCCAAAGCACCTTGGAGTCATCAGAGACTCCTTCCTTCCCATTTTTATACCCCAGCTCCATCCAATCCACTAGTGTCCTGTCCATTTTATTACTTCAATATTTTTCCTGCATTTCCATTTCCCTCTATCTCCTCTGCTACTACATCGGTCCTCACTACCTTCCAAGAACCTCCCAAATCACCTCCCTGCTACAATCCATTCTCTATACCATGATCAAAATTATTTCTCTAAATGCAAATCTTCTTAAAACCTTTCAATATGTTTTACCACCTTAAGGAAAAAATTCAAGATCCTTAGCATGGAACCAAGCCCTTCATGCTATGGCCCTGCAGGCCTTTCCAGCATCATTCTGCACCATCTCCCAACAAGTCCCTTATGTTCCAATCCCAGGCGAGGACTTGCTGTTTTGCAAGTAGACCATGTTCCCTCCTCCTCCTTCACCTCTGCAAGGCGGTTCCCTCTACTGGCCATTTGCTCCTTGTCTGCCCATGACACTCCTACTAGTTCTTTAAGACAAGCTCATTCTCTAACACCTCTGGGGAACAGTAAGGGAGCCCAAGCTGAGTTCAAAGTCACTTACAGTGGTGCCTTCTCCTATGTTTCCTCAGGACCCTGTGCATACTTCCATCAAGGCACTTGCCACATAGCATTTCAATTTTTGTTGTACATGTCCATCTCCTCCACTACACTGTAAACTCCTTGAAGGGAAGAGCTGGATCTTTTATTTTTCTATCTCCAGGCCAACCATGGTACCTGTTTCTTGGTAGCTGCTCCATAAATTGCTGTGGAAAAAAGGAGTTTTAATCGTTTTCCTTCATTTCCGGAAACTTTGCTCAAGCAAAGTTATTTTTCCTCTTTCTTTCTGTGTTTTAAACTTCTTTCCCTTAAGTCTAATGCATCCTTAAAGCAAACAACAAAAAACACTTTCTCCATCTTAGCCCCACATTACTGAAAGCAGAGTTCAATTATTGCTTTAAACTCTTAATCTCCTGTTGATTCTTCAGTCCACTGAAATTGACTTTCACCTCATCACTCCAATGAAATTGTTCTTGCCAATGACACCAATTGCTTCTTGGTTGCAAAAGTCATTCTTTATCTTAAGTGATTACTCTTCAGGATTTCACATGGCTGATCTCTCTCTTTTCCTTGAAAACCTTGGTGCTTGTGACATTATTTCCTCTGGTTTATAACATTTCTGAACACTAATCAGCCTCGTTGCTTAAATCCTGGGTGTCCCAAGGAAGCCCTTATTAATTCTTTTGTCTTATTCTCCCTGAGTAATTTCATCTTATCCCACATATTCAGCAACCATCTATTTATATGATGAGGCCCAATTTTCACGTTCCAAATTCTATTTCCAACTTCTAAGAACTTCTACAATTCACAATACTCTCAAACTTTATGTTAAAACTTAAAATTGAATTGTTTCCTTCCCCAAACTTGGTTTCTGTTATATTTCCTATCCTAGTGAGTTAGCAGTAGAGTCAGGGTAGAATTCAGGGTATTGACTACTTATAATCCTTCTCCATGTTTCTATACTAGACTATGTTTAATACATTTCAAAGAAAAAAATTAACCTGTATGTGCATTACAAGTAAGCTTTTGTATTACTTATCTATTGCTACATAACAAATTACCACACACTTAACAGCTTAAAACAGCACTTGTTTATTATCTCCAAGTATCCATGGATCAGGAGTCCAAGCATGGCTTAGCTGGGTCCTCTGCTCAAGGTTTCACAAAGCTGCAATCAAGGTGTTGGCTGGGAATGGGCTTTATCTGAGGCTCAGGATCCTCTTCCAAGCGGCTCACTGATTGTGGCAAAATTCATTTCCTTGAAGCTGTAGAACTTGTTGCAGCTTATTCAAGGCCAGTGGGAGAGACTCTGACTTGCTCACCCTCTTTCAAAGGGCTCAACTGATTAGGTCAGGCCCACCCAGGATCATATCCTCTCAATTAACTCAAAGTCAGCTGATTAAGGACCTTAATTATATCTGGAAAATTTCCTTCATCTTTGCCATGTAATGTAACATAATCATGGTAGAGACTATCCTATCCCTTTTGCCATATTCTATTAGTTAGAAGCAAGTTATAGGTCCCACCACACTCAGGGTGAGGAGGTTATACCAGGGTTTGGGTCACTGGAAGTCATTCTAGAATTCTGCCTACTACAGCTTAATTTTTTTTTTTAATTATGGGTAATGGCAAAAACCAATAAATGTTTGTAATTTGGAGATATTAAAGTGTTGAATACAAAGAAGAAACGTACAGAACTTTAAAATCTCAAAGTTTAATGGAAATGACACATATTTTGAAGATGGGAAAATGGTTTTCTGTGCTTATCCTGGCTTACACTTACTGCCTTGGGCACGAGAAATATCCAAGTATCTAAACTTTAGATCATATTATATGAACCTAAAAGGAATAATCAAATAAGGGGTTTGAAGGACATTTAATTACATAATTGGCTTAACTTGAGAACCATTTTACAAAGTATTAGCCTCACTTGTATTAGGAGAGGATAAATGTAATTATATTTCCGTAAGTAAGTTATGTGGTTTTCCTCAGTGTTCATCAATTTGACTTTTCCTTGTAGGTTTTTTTTTCTTTTAATACTTTTTTTTTTGTGTGTGTGTGGTATGTGGGCCTCTCACTGTTGTGGCCTCTCCTGCTGCAGAGCACAGGCTTCGGACGCACAGGCTCAGCGGCCATGGCTCATGGGCCCAGCCGCTCCGCGGCATGTGGGATCTTCCTGGACCGGGACTCGAACCCGTGTCCCCTGCACCAGCAGGCAGACTCTCAACCACTGTGCCACCAGGGAAGCCCCTTCTTTTAATACTTTTGACAGATTATTTTTCATCAGAAGTACGTAATCTTCCCTTAGGATAGGTAGTTCAGGTATCTTTTAAAGTTGTTTTCTTACAATGTACAATAACATGTCTATGGAAGTTTCTAGATCCCTACTCTCCCCTTTCTGGCTTCATACCATCCGTAGCTCCTTTTCCCATATGCCTCACACAGCTGTTCTGGAGTTAATGCAAATGCCATGTGGATCTGAAATGTACTCAGGATCTTGCCACTTTTAGGTCCTGCTTCTTGGGGAAAACTGCTCCATTGGTATTTAATAAAAAACAGCATGACATGGTGAATTTATCTCTTTTTCCTGACATTGGCAATGACAGTGCAATGCCCATTGTATACAACTGGTGTGAGGTCGGCTTGCAAATCCCTACAGATATGTGGTTACTTCCCTACTTTCCCTCTCTTTTGCTTGGGCAACTGCCACATTGATGCACTGGAGCCACTCTTCTGCATTCTTCTCATCCTTGGCCTTGAAAACATAGCTTTTATTGTCTGTGAAGATTTCGAAAGCCCGAGGGAGAGAGCGGTCCCTGCGTTTCTTGGCCACAACTTTCACACTCTGTACTTTGCTGAGTTCTATTGGTGAGTCATCAGGATCATCTTTCTGAAATGCATGGGAAGGAAAGAACATGAGCTAGCTTTCAATAGTATGGAAAGATCTCTGGCTCCTGGAGAATTTTCTAAGAGGATCAGAATCCTTTCACTTCATGTGGCTTAAGACCTTTGTTATTTTGGGTGCTAAAGCCTCAAAGAGTCATTAGAGCAAATGAAGGAGTGAGCAACTGGCTTTTTGTTGTACTATCTAGGGTTGAAACAAAACAGCCAATTTATAGAAAATTATTATACAGTGGGATTGGGAAAAATGCTTGATTCCTATTTCTTTGACTTTATGTCATTTTCTACTGACATTAACACTGTATTAATAGAGCAAAATGCAGCAGTACAATTTGGGGTAATATTAACTCAGAATCTGAGATAATTTTACAGGCTTGACATTTAATTTTCTTTTGTGTTACCTCTGAGAAAGAGGTATTAATTGAACAAACAGGGTTCCAATGTTTAAGTCGAAGAAACTGTTTTTGAAACTCTCTTGAGCTTTGGAAGCATGATTTGTCCACAAACATTAAGGGAAGGAATATTTAATGATGTTACATTTTCTTTGCATTAAAGCAGATGCTTAAGGATCTCTCTAACACCAGAGTCATCATGGTGGGCTAGCATGAATATTTTTAAGGAGTCAGATACTTCTTTAAAGCAATTTCAGGTCTTTAATATTCCTGAGCCCATTCTGTCCACTGGAGAATGTACCTGTGTTTGAGAATCTTGCTTACCCTCCTTTCCCATCTCCCTTTCACAATCACCCTTCTCTCACTTTGCAGTGGAAAGGCATCTTTTCCACTCATCCTAAACTTTCTATGGTGCATTGTCCACCTTGGAAAAATCTCAGGAGCATCAAACAAAAAGAGTAATTCAAAATACTGATGTCAGCAGAATAGAGAGTCCAGAAATAAACCCACCTATGGTTAATTAATCTTGAACAAAGGAGGCAAGAATATACAATGGGAAAAAGACAGTCTCTTCAGAAAGTGGTGTTGGGAAAGTTGGACAGCTGCATGTAAGTCAATGAAGTTAGAACACACCCTCATACCACACACAAAAATAAACTCAAAATTGAGTAAAGACTTAAACATAAGACATGACACCTCATAGACCTCTTAGAAGAGACCATAGGCAAAATATTCTCTGACATAAATAGTACCAATGTTTTCTTAGGTCAGTCTCCCAAGGCAATAGAAGTAAAAACAAAGTAAACAAATGAAACCTAATCAAACTTACAAGCTTTTGCACAGCAAAAGAAACCATAAACAAAACGAAAAGACAAACTGCAGAATGGGATAAAATATTTGCAAATGATGCAGCTGACAAGGGCTTAATTTCCAAAATATGCATACAGCTCATACAACTCAACAACAAAAAAACAAACAACCCAATGGAAAAATGGGCGGAAGACCTAAATAGACATTTCTCCAAAGAAAAAATACAGATGGCCAATAGGCACATGAAAAGATGCTCAACATCGCTAATTATTAGAGAAATGCAAATCAAAACTGTAATAAGGTACCACCTCACACCAGTCGGAATGGCCATCATTAAAAAGTCTACAAATAACAAAATGCTGGAGAGGGTGTGGAGAAAAGGGAACCCTCTTACACTGTTGGTGGGAATGTAAGTTGGTGCAGCCACCGTGGAAACAGTACGGATATTCCTCAGAAAACTAAAAATAGAATTACCATATGATTCAGCAATCCCACTCCTGGGCATATATCTGGACAAAACTGTAATTCATAAAGATACATGCAACCCTATGTTCATAGCAGCACTATTCACAATAGCCAAGGCATGGAAACAACCTAAATGTCCATCAACAGATGAATGGATAAGGAAGATGTGGTACATATATACAATGGACTATTACTCAGCCACAACTACCAAGCTCACGCACCACAACTACTGAAGCCCGCGTGCTTAGAGCTCATGCTCTGCAACAAGAGAAGCCACTGCAATGAGAAGCCCACACACCGCAACGAAGAGTAGCCCCCGCTCACCGCAACTAGAGAAAGCCTGTGCACAGCAACGAAGACCCAGTGCAGCCAAAAAAAAAAAAAAAAGTGAAAAATAAGACACTATAGTCTTTTAGTTCTTACTTTAAAATGCACATTTTCCTCATTTACAAGAAAATCCCTTTATGATGTGGCTGAAGCTTCAGCTGGACTGCTGACCACTGCATGGTTACTGTCTCCCTGGGGATGAGAGGGATTTTGCTGTGGTCTTCACGCTACATTATATTATTTCCTAATATTTGAGCCAAATGTTCTGTCATATTTCTGGAATGTCAAACCATTATTTCCTGATAAAGATGTCAAATAAGTTAGCCAATTATACAATAGCTTATTCTCTAAACTTTATTAAAAAGCTCCGAATCAAGAAGTATAAAGGTCATTATTTGAGTTCAGGAAAAACATTCTTATGCACTAACTCTACTTTGTTAATGCATAAGAGGGATCTGAAAAATCACTACATCTTAACTTCTATTCTGATTTCTTTAATAAAGACAGGAAATTCAAATGGTCATTTTAAACATTTTAAAAATGCTTCAGTGTGAACCTATGCTAAAAAAATGTTTCCTTAAACCGCCAATAACTTTTCAAATTGAACACACCATTATACTTCCCAGTTAAAAAGACCTTCAGCCCATCTGTATATTTTATAAAACACACAGATGAAGAAAGTAACACGAGTTCAAAGTAGATGTCACCAAAATGTTCTTTTTCATTCAAAAAGTTAATGTGAAGTCTTATTAACTAAAAGAGCGTTGATCAGAATTTGTCATAATTCAGATACACCATACTTGATTCCTGTTGAGTAGTAAGTTCAAATAAATTTTGTAACGAGCACTCCAAAGATATAGTGCATGTGCTCTTAGTGAAATGTAATTTTTAAGTAATTTAACACTCTCATTAATTAATTCAGACATAGTTTGGTTTGCCTCTGACCCTGTATTTTAAGTGTACATGGGAAGCTGGACAGTGTACCCATTTAAGAACATGCCTTGGTGTCACATTGCCTGAGCCTAACTCCAGTTTTACCCTTTCTCACCTTACTGGCTCTAACCTTGGACAAGCCTATCAGTCTCTTTGTGCCTCAGTTTCTCCATCTACAAAATGGCAATAACAATAGTGCTGACCTCAAAGGATTGTTCCGAAGATAGATAGAGGCAATCCAGTGTGGCATGTGATAAGCTTTGTTAAGTTATTATTATTATATCTCAAAATGGTCAAGAAGTAGGTCAAAATTTCATGCTCCCTGATCTGTAATGAGTAGAGTTTAATGATAAATAAAACTGATTTGAAAAGAAAGGGATAACTTTGCATTGTTGATTGCAATAGAATATTATTTCACAAGTTTCCCACTGAAAATTCAGAATATGAATATTTACTGAGCATCCTACTTCAGATTGAAAATTATATTAAATATTTATTAATTCTTTCAGAATTTTATTGTTTTCATTAACTGAATATTAAATGAATGAAAGATAGTAATATTTTTCCCTAATCAGAATTGAATTTGGTTGACTACAAAAAGTACTTAAAATAAATCAGCCTTTTTTTCTTCCTCCCTGCCTACTGTCTCCTTCGTCAGGTCCCCACCTCCAAATATAACCTTCAATCCTAAAAGAAGTCAGAGCCAATGTCATAAGCCACACATTTATTTAGGTGATCCACAAGGAAACAGCAGGTATGGTATTCAAGTCGAGATCCCCGGGTACACCTTCTGTGGTTCGTCTTCTAAAACTTAAGTTAACCAAAAAACCCTCCCGTAATAAACTGAAGAGGTACAGTGAACCAACTAACATAGGAATGAACAGAGTAGACAGTCAAAGGGGCATATATAATAAAATGACACTGTAAAATGGAGAAGGAAAACATTATTGGCTTTTTAACTCAAGACAAAATGCCTAGCTGGCAGAGATCAAGACCTTAAAAATGCAAGTGTAAAAGATGGTAGGGGTACTTACAGACTTTCCTTTTTGAAACAGAAGTTGATTTCCAGCCAGTGTAAAATAGCGGGTTTTCCACCTTTTGATGAACTTCCATCTGACTTGCTTCTCTTTAAGTTTTCCTTCTATGAGAGGCTGGCCATCTTGATTTACAACTGTTGAAGGTAACAGAACGATCAAGCCATTTATTTTCCATTATTTATCTGGCAAGTGATCAAAAGTCAGAATTGTACAGTGAACCAGACCCAGTAAGTACATTTGGATAATGGGCTAACAAATTATAAATTTGGTTAACCTTCCCCCTTTGTCCCTAAAAGAATGCACAATTTAGGTATGATAATGGGAAAGTGTTGAAAGCCCCCATCGAGATTTGCAAAAGGAACATAGTTCACGAAAAGAGCATTTGGTTAGCAGGTTTTTTTTGCGGTATGCGGGCCTCTCACTGTTGTGGCCCCTCCCGCTGCGGAGCACAGGCTCCGGACGCGCAGGCCCAGAGGCCATGGCTCACGGGCCCAGCAGCTCCGCAGCACGTGGGATCCTCCCGGACCGGGGCATGAACCCGTGTCCCCTGCAACGGCAGGCAGACTCTCAACCACTGCGCCACCAGGGAAGCCCTGGTTAGCAGTTTTGTAAGGTTCATCCAGACATTCAGCTTTCTGTGCTTCCTAACTCCTTTGTTTCATGGTATTCCGTTCACGTGAACTGCTTAGAAATATAACTTTATAAATAATCATAAACCAAGTATATTTAGCTATTTGTCAGCAAAAGTCAATGTAGTGCTCCAAAAGATGTGTTTTTCTGAATCCTTAACAGCTGCAAAGGCAAACTTACCTAACTCTTTTGAACATGATTTTTCCACTCTGGTACACACACACTCTGTCTCCACTGTCCATATTTGAATCTTCACCTAGTTAAAAACTGATCGTTTCATGTTTCAACTCAAACGTTGCTTCCTCTGGGAGACCTTTTCCAAACCCAGACTCGAGTGACTGTCTTCTATATGTTCTCAAAGCAACTGGCGTGTTTCTTTTCTATCAGGTATCATCATTTGTAGATGATTATTGGTATTTACCTTATTAATGTCTTTCTTTCCCATTCAACTGAAAGCTCCATGAGGGCAGGGTCTTTGCTTTGTTCACTATTGTTACATCAGGCATCTAACCTAGTATGGAGTCTATAAATTTCTGTCGAATGAGTGAATGAATGGATTCATTTTACACTGAAGTAGAGTGTGTATGATTACACATAACCATAGAATTAGAAATCCGGTTACAATGTCAGAAGTTTAAATGTTGAACTGAAGAATTCCATTTGTTTTACCAACTACATAAGATTCACTCTTCAAATTTCAAAATCATGTGAAAGCATCTGATTTCTGGGGAGTATGACAATATTTATTTATATACATTAATGTTCAATTTTCATAGCACCTTGAAAGTGATGAAATTTGTTAATCACTATGAAATTTGGACAGTACCTCTTTAACCATATGAACACAACCTATCCTTCCCATCTACCATTTCTCTTATCTAACGTAGGTAAAAAAATTACCTCAGACAGGGGATTTGTCCACCTTAACAGCACTGCTGGGTTAAGAATAATGCAATGTATAGTTTTTATAAACAAAGTTCTATTAAAGTTAATCTAGCTATTTTCCCTTCTTGTCTGATGACTAGTCAATTGGATGTTCCATTGTCAATCCCAAATTAAGGCTAATAACTGAAACAACATATGAAATATATTGTTAGATAGTGATAGGGTTATGATGAAGGTAGAATAGAGAGTGAGTGACTTGGGGGTTGGTGCACATGCATTTAAGCGGTCAGGAAAGAGCTTGCATATTTGAGGTGGCATTTAATCTGAGGCTTCAGTGATGAGAAGCGTCCCCCATTTTCTGCAATGCTCCATGGTGGCTAGTACTAGGTATAGCAGAGGGTATGGAAAGCAGTCACTCAAGAATCATTGACAATCAATGTCAAAAAATTATCTCAGGGCTTCCCTGGTGGCGCAGTGGTTGAGAGTCCGCCTGCTGATGCAGGGGACACAGGTTCGTGCCCCGGTCCGGGAGGATCCCACATGCCGCGGAGCGGCTGGGCCCGTGAGCCATGGCCGCTGGGCTTGTGCGTCCGGAGCCTGTGCTCCACAACGGGAGAGGCCACAACAGTGAGAGGCCCGCGCACAGCAAAAAAAAAAAAAAAAAAAAAAAAAAAAAAAAAAATTATCTCAGTGTTCTGCTTTGCTTTACTAGGAATCATCTGATTTAGAGTTTTCTTAAAGCTAGTATGCTCTTTGCAAATTTAAATTTTCCATAAACACAGTGCTTGCTTCCTTTGTGCAGCAGGTAAAGCACTTAGGACACCATGTCTTCCCCACGTGCTACTGGTCCTAGAGGGCAGGTACAGCCTGCTTGCCCTGTGCTCACAGTGTCGGCCTGGGCTAGGGGTTCCATGAATGTCTGCTAACACGTGCTGTTGAGTCATGAAGAGTGCAGCAGCCTGTCTGGGAGGAGGAAGGGAAGGTCCAACGGAGTTTCAAGAGGAGAAAACAAACCAACAAGCAACTAAGTAACAACAAGGAAAAACCCAAGCCAAAAATAGGATTAATTTTTTTCTAAAACACCCATTTCCTATGCTTTCAAATTAGAAAAAAATGCTGATCTAATTGTAATGTTGAAGGATCTTTGAATAACAATTCAGAAGAGTTAGATTCGAGTCCTCTTAACCACTGATTTCTGCTCAGCGAAGAGGAAATAATAATCACTCCCACCTGCTTTACAAGGATGTTGAGAGATCAAAAATCAAAATAAAGAGATTTATGTGAGGACACTAGGTAAGTAGCAAAGAACTACTACCCCGTCCCCCTCTTTTATTAAAGAGATTTATGTGAGGACACTAGGTAAGTAGCAAAGAACTACTACCCCGTCCCCCTCTTTTATTAAAGAACTTACTTCACCTTTTGTAACCACATTGCTGTCTTGCCATTTTTAATGGTAAGATGATTTAATATAATGCAATGTCATTTAATAACAGAATATTTTTCCAGTCTTTCTCCCATATTTACTCAGAGAAACATTTGAAATAGTCATGATATCTGAGCTGATTTGAAGTCACTATCGGTTTAGGTAATATTTAAGCACATGTGTCCTTCTAGATCTGACATAGGGAATTAGCTACAAGAACTTCTCCTCAACATAGATCCAAATCTCAAGGCAGGTCCAAATGGTTCACTTTAAGTGTATGTGACGGAAGTCGCACTTGGCAAAATAGTTGAGGGAATTGTTTGAGACATGGAGTGGCTGGGATATCATACCCACATACCCACATGCCCACAATGACTGTGAGAGACACCAGAGAAAATGATAGGCCTCCTGGAGAACAAAAGGATGAAGGATGATGGAGAAATGCTGCTAAGTGAAGACTTTTCACTGTAGCCCAGTGAAAGTGGATCCCAGGGAAAAAGTCCATGGAAAGGATTTTAGGAAGGAAATGTTAGAAGCACTTTAAACTAGCTGCATGTTAGGGCCTTAATTTAGGCATCAGAGTCAGCTTCAGATAATATGTAAAAGCCAGGCTATTTGTAGCTGTAGGATTAATTTTAAAATAGTTTCAAAAGGCAAAGAAAAAAAAAAAAAAGACAAATTTTTTTCCAGTGGCTATCCCAGGTCCTAAAATTTTTTTTTTTATAATTATGTCTGGCTTATGCGTGACTGGCCATGTGTCCTTTTAATAGGCCTATTGTCCATAGCATGTCCTGGTAAGCGATAATTCTCATATGATATTGCAGTCTCTTCATGGTCAAAACAGGGAACTAATTCTTTCTAAGGATGATCATATTCCACTTGAAAAATAACATGTGGAATGAGCCTATGAGGGAATGATTGTGTGTCTAAAACTATCTTGTTTGCACATAATGCATAAAGGATATTTAAATATTTTCTCTCTTGCCAATTAACACATAATTTCATTCAAAGCACCACAATTTGGCTAAGACATTCTTTACCAACCAGGATCTGTTCCTTTTTTAAATTATCAGTTGGCTGAAAAAACTATGGAATATTAAACTGAATTCTCTAGTGCAATTGGAACCCAAACTATTACCATGTTTATCAACTTAAAAGTCTTTTAGAATGCTAATACAAATGGTCATATATTAATTGTATTCCTTTTGTGCACCAAGAGTTGAAAATATTTATGTTGATAAAAGATGAAATTTGAAGGTGTTAGTCTTACTCAACACAAAGTTGGTGAATAAGAGTGAAATAATATCAGACCAGATACCTTAAAGCAAGAAAGAATATTCCTCTGTTGATCTACCAACGATATCCAGTCATCTCACACATAATTTTGAGCACAGATAAGCTGTAAGGCACTGTGTTTGGATCTGAGGGGGTCATAAAGCCCAGCTCAGAGAGCTTGAGTTTATCATCTTGTGGGGAGATAAAGCATTTTACGAATTTGACAACTCAGTGTAGAGTTTGGCAAGTGCCCCTGCAGAAGTAAAAGCCAAGCATTACAGAACTCAAAGAAAGGAAATTCTTCCAGCTGGGAGAGGGTGACATGGGGGCTGGGCCCCTGCTGAAGAAGGGAGAAAGGAACTTCTAGGAGGAGTACAGAGAAGGCCTGAGGTAACAAGTGGGACATGTGAAAAAAAGTGCATGAAAGAAAAAAACTTAAAGAAGCTGGAAGAATCAATGAACTCAGAAGCAAGTTCACTTCTTCTGCAAGTAAAGCAGTCACTTTGGTCAAAGTCATGAGCTGAAGGTAGGGGATCAGCAGGCGATTCAAGACTTTTTGGTGTAAGATCCAGGAAAGAGATTGGGTATCAAATAGTCATGGGGAGGCCATACTGGACTTCATTTGAAAGTTCTTCTGAAATCCCATTAGAAAGGACCTTGCTTCAAGACTTTTTGGTGTAAGATCCAGGAAAGAGATTGGGTATCAAATAGTCATGGGGAGGCCATACTGGACTTCATTTGAAAGTTCTTCTGAAATCCCATTAGAAAGGACCTTGCTTTTCTTAAGGACCAAGGAGGGGCCTAGAGCCTGCGAAGGTCCAGCTAGCACAGACATGAAGCCTCACAGACCCCAGATGGGATCTGCTACGGATCAGGCATGGCTGCAGCAGGAAACAGGGGCACCTCAAGCTGGGCAACTGAGGGCAGTTAATAAAGGGACTACTTACACAGATGTGGGCAAGGTGTAGGAAAAGCACCTTAGTACTCTGGGGCCAGGAGCCAGGAGGAGGCATAACACCCCTCTCTGGCTGAAGAGGAAAGCGAAGAGAACAGTTAGGACCCAGAAGGAGACCTGTATGCAAGAGTGCTGCCTGACAGGAGTTGTGGCTGTGGATTGAGGACACAGTCAACCTGCGGTGACCAAGCAGGGAGGGAGTCGGGAATAAATAAGCAGACCTCACTCTGCTCCCTCCCTCTGATCTCCTGCCAGAATGTAACTGAAAGCCAGAAGTAAGGAGAATGGAACACCCTGGGAGGCACCTATTCTAAACTGGGTGTAGGAAGCAGAAAAGCTTCTTGGAGAAAATGTGTCTGAGCTGAATTCTGAAGGACAAGTAGCAGTGATGAAGGTGAAGTGAAGAAGGATATTCTGAAAAAAAAAAAACCCAAAACATATGCAAAGGGCTGAGGCCGACAGAGTGGGCATGAAATGCATTCTAGGAACTGTCACTCATTCTTTGTGATGGAACCTGGCGGGGCTTGGCAAACGAGATGTGATGTGAGATTCAAGAAGAGACTCATCCTGAAGATCCCTGGACATCGTGCAAAGTGGAAGCTAATACTTTGTAACATAACATCATAAAAAATAATAATTTCTGTAGTCATATAACCCCTTTATCTCAAGAGCACAAGAGCTCAATAATTCAAGGTCTCCACCTTGTTTTAAGATCTGTTGCAATTGTGAATATGTTTTTAGCCAATTATAATTTAGTTAAACATAGTGTGTCGAACGCCATGTTTACTCCTTACTATAATAAATCATACAGGGCTGTACCAAAGACTTTCTCTGGCCTAGGCCTAGGGCTGATGAGGTAAGGGCAGTGACTTTGGAGTCAGACCTCAGGTGAAGCCCAGAATCTGTTACTTTAACAGCTGACTTGTCTTGTACAAGTTGTTTAACTTCACTGAGCTTCAATTTCCTCTTCTCCAAAGATGTCATGCTTAACAACAGGGCCACTGTGAATGGCTGTGCACTGCACAAAAACACTCAGCCAAGGGGTAAGTAGGGGCTGAAATTCGGCCCGAATTTTGCTGTTTAAGTCTACACCCCCAAGTGGACATCATCCACCATAAATAAAGGCACAAAAATGCTGTAAAGGTTAACAGTAGCCTTGCTTAACTAAGTCCTGGTACATAATACGGGGTCAACAAATAGTAGCTACTATCATCATGATCATGACCATGGTCATGAACATAAACTCATCATCATCTCTTACTGTGATGATGAATGGGTGGTTTTTATAAATACCATATCCTAATGACTTTAGGATAAAACCCATCTCCCTCCCTCCAATTAAGGATGTAATGAAACCTACACTATATTAAAGTGTTAGGAACAGTGAGAGAATTCAGAGTAAGACGGGAAACCCTTTTAAAGTTCAAGGACTGCAGGCTTTGAACTTGAGGTGTCACAAGCAATTCAAAGAGTCCCAAAGGGAGGTGAACTCTTCTGTTGTTGAGTAACAGATCCACTTGTTCACAAAGACTGCCATATTCAAGCTAATCCAATAGTGGATTGGGCTGCACTGGGAGCCTTTTCCACATCATTGGTGGTCGCTCCCTTTTATTCCAGAGTTCCTGCTTATTCTTATGACAGTAGGTGGTGACATGTCCCCCACCGTTAGCTACTATTCACACTGTACCGAACTCTATCCATACCCAGAAGTTCCTTATATGTATGCTTTCTGGCTTACGCAACTTTTGTCTTGAAAATATTGCATTGTACAAGAATAATTAAGACAGTTGTGAATTTAATTTGTGATGTTCGAATTCTTAGATATTTTTTCTTGATTGTTAAAGACAAATACCTTCAAAAGAAGGCATATTCTGGAAGAAAAAACGTCAATCTCAAATACTTAGTTTTAAAAGAAGAACTGAGAAAAAGTATGTCTTTTAAAAACTTTTCCCTTGAAATGACTGCTTCTGGGAATTACAACTCCTGTACAGTCTGTGGGGAATTATTTTTTATGTATTGAGAGTCTCAACTTTACTTCAATTCCCTTCTATGGTTTTACTGATTTTCTTGTATGTGTGCCAGTTCTAATAAAGCCAACTCTAATTACAGAGGATATGCTTAAAGAGGGATAGAATCATTAAATGAGGAGGTCATAGGAGCCACATTTAGTAGGCTGAGCATCTGTGGTTTCTGAAATCACTGAGGATTGTAACAAATGGCATGTTTCGTATGAATATCCAGGCAGTGTTTTAGAAGCTCATATTTCCTTACAGTAGTAAATAAACGAGGAGGTATCATCCAGCATCCATTTTGTAACATCCTACAAGATGTGTGGGGTCCAAAAAAGGACAAACTCATTTTGACAGCAGCCCTTTGAGGGCACTTTCACATGTGCCGAATGGCTTCCTTTCTCAGTAATTTCATACCCATCAAAATGCAGTCTGCTTTCTAGGCTTCTCTATTAATCACTGAAATATTGTTCTAAAAAAAGCCTCAGAACTACTCTTTTATAAGCTTGTACAGCAGTGTTTCCCAAACTGTTCTGAGGGCCACCTACATCAGAATTACCTGCTGGCTTCTTAAAATGCACGCTACAAGGAACCACCCCAAACCTACTGAAGCGAAATTTTGGGGTAGGGTGAGGGACCCTGCGTTTTTAACAGGATCCCCAGGTTATTCTAACATAGCTCAGGAACTTCTAGGAAATGACAGTAGCCTCATGATAGATGACAGTAATAGGCCGTACAATACCCAAAATAGTAAAACTGCAAAACCAATAGTGGGAAGAAAATTGTTAGGACCTTTCCATAAAATTAAAGAATAGGACAGCAGTATAAGATCACATGCCTGTCCTTGGCTTAAGTTAATAGAGTTATAGAAGAAAATGTTCAGAATCAATGCTTGTTGAATTTGGCTTACTTATGGTTTCATCAGTGAAAGAAAAATTCTAAGGCCACTTGCCAAGAAGGTAACCTGCTCAGTAAGTTCTGAGCAGTAAGTATGGTCACCTTTGTGCCCTTATGGGAACCTATCAAAGAAGACTGGCCCAGACTTGCCCAGTAACGACTGATAGGGACCAATGGGAAAAGATCAGGGGTGGTAGAAATGAATGGAGAGAATTGCTCAACCTTATTCTTGAACTTTGAATAAAAAAGGGTTCCATACACACTTCCCATGTTGGTCCCATGCTGTCATCTCATTAATATGATGTCATGGATAGGTATTGCTGGCAACACCTGACCATAGGATTTTAGACAGTTTAAAATGCTGAGTGCTTTCTGCCATGGCCTTGACATTGTACAGCTTTCTTTGTATGGAAAAAAATAGATCTGACACACTTGTACCAGCTCTGTGATAAGGAGGGTCACCTTGCTTGGGCTGTACAAGTTGCACACGTTAGTCATTGTCCCACCTGAATGCACGTACATTCTTGGTGTTTAAGAGCATTCTAAGGTGTGCCTACACTGCTTTTGTGGAATTACTTAACACAATTTCCATCTGGTGTGGTTCAACACTTGGCCTCAAACCTTTTGGCAATAAATAGAAGTTTTACAATGTCTGCATTGGAAGCTTTATCTGTATCATATACACCATAACACTCTGTGAATCTGACATACATACATACACACACAATAACTACTCTCTGTTAAATAAAATGATCTCTCATAGTACTTTTGAGAAGAGCTTATTAAGAAAATACTGTTTATACAAAGAATACGTTTGGCACAAAAGCTACACTGCAAATGTCATCATATGAATACCTTGTTTCTCTTACAATGAATTATTGTGAATTCATTAATTTGTTTTTTGTCACCACTTGCCTAAGAAAAATTTTACTAAAAATTTTTTGAGAAAATACAAAATTGGTCATTCATTTATTTGGCAGATATTTATTGAGTATCTACTGTGTGCTAGGGGCTGAGGATAGATGCATGAGGGGGACTCCCTCCATAGAACTTGTTTACTGCAGGAAGTAGACATTAATCAGATAATCACATGCAAAAGCCAACCAAATTAAAGAGTAACAACAACAAAAAACAAGATGACAGGTATATCAAGTGTTATAGGGAGAGGCTCCGAAGTACTTTGAGGACCTTAGCATAAATCAGGAGGTTATAGAAAGGCAATGAATCTGAGTTGTAATGGGAAAGCTAAGATCTACATTAACTAGGTGATGAGGGGAGAAAGGGCACTCCTAGCAGAAGAACAGCAGATACAAATGCATAGTGGCAGGAAGAAGTGAGGTGAGTATAAGAAACTGAAAGGAGTTCTTTCTGGGCAGAGCAGAGAGGAGCAGATGGCACTGGGGACAAGATGAGGCTGGAAAGGCTGGGAGAGAACGTTGTATGTGAAGCTCTCAGGCACATGGTATGGAGTTTGGTCTTTAAGCTAAGAGCTGTGGGAAGCCATGGTAAGGTTTTATGCAGAGAGTGGTCCCATCAGATTTGTGCCTCGAAGAGGTCATTCTGGCTGCAATGTGGGAAGGAGGCTGGAAGGTCCAAGTAGCACAGTCAGGAGGCTATTGCCATTATTTTAGGTTAGAGGTGATGGTAGTTTGCTTTAGGGCAATGGAGAGAGGTGGACAGAGTTGAGCACAGTTGAGAAGGTAAATCCACAATACTGGGTGATAGATTAGATAGGGGTAGGAGAGAGGGCAGTGGGTCTCTGGCTGATGCATCAGAATGAGTGATGTTGTATTTACTGAAATGGGGAATGCTGGAAGAAAATCAAGTGTTGTTTGTTTTTTTTGGGGGGGGGAGGGGACAAGGGCGGGACCCTTATGAGTTTTAATTTAAATGAACTGAGTTTGAGATGCCTTTGAAGTACCAAGCAGGTGATGGGAGAAGTCAATCAGAGGAGGGGCCTGGACTGCAGATACACATTTGGGAGTTTTGTCATAGAAGAGGTTACTGAAGCCGCAGAAGCAGTGGAGATTGACAGAGGAGAGAGTTACAGTGAGGGGAAGAGAGGTGCTCTGACAATAAATAGGTGGATAGAGGAAGGTGGGCCTGGAAAGGAGGCTGAGAAGGAGTGTCCAGAGTAGGAGGGAGACCCAAGAAGTGCTGTCTCAGAAGGCAAAGCGAGAAATGTTTGAGGAAGGAGGAACTGGCCAACAGAATTGAATGCTGCTTAAGGCAAGTGACACAAGGACTGAACATACCCCGTGCCTGGGACCTGCGTGGCCTTAAATGACCACAGAGATAATGGGCTTAGAGGCCAGATTAGAGAGGGTTGAAGCAGGAGGAGAAGGAGGCAAGGAAATTCAGAGTGAGCAGTGACGGGACTCTTTTGGCTTTCAAGAGGAGGTGAGAGAGAGGCAGTAGGTAAAGGGAAAGGAGACGTTAAGCCAGTTGAAAGTGTTTAAAAGCCCATGGGAGTTAAAGTTGGAGGGAGACATTGAATAAAAAAGAGAGAAAGGGTAATCTACGCTGTGGAGTTTCTGAGAAGGTGGAAGGGATGAGATCCAAGGCAAAATATGAGGTATTTGATGACTTCATTCTCAGTGGCCGCTAAACGCACTTATATGTCTTTTACATAGGGGAGCTTGTGGCTGAAAAATAAATTTCATTCCTAATGTATTTGTATAGGTAGATAAAAAAGTAAGATTACTCTGAAAGGTGATGACTAGAGCTCTTTTAAAAGATATTAAGTTCTTTATTTTAGAAAACTACATAAAAATTCTTATGTCACTTCGAATCTGTAAAGTGGTAGAGACTGATTTATTCACTCTAGTCTGCCTTTCTAAAGCATGCTTCTCCTCCTCCATGGGTTGTCTTGACTCGGCTTATTCTCTGAGTGGAAGAGGACACATTTCAATGCCTGATGATTTGTTTGTGGGTAACCACAGAGCGATTCACGCTTTGCTGCAAGTAAACTTTCAGCCTATCAAGATAAGATTGTTGTTGACCCAATATGGAAAGGCAGAAGGATTAGGATAGTGACGCTGGTTGAAAAATGGAAATTAACCCCTGCAGGGTATTAGGCTACTGATCTTAGCTTATTTCTCATAGAGGCTCACAGGCTATTAGCAAGCTTACTATGAACTCTGTGTGTATTGAAACCGTTTAGTAAAATATTAAAATTGGGTAACCATATAGTGTTGAAACTTTGTACATAGCAACATTTTCTTCTTATAAAAGCTTTCTTTGCAAAAGCTGCTATTTCAAGGTTTCAGTTTAGTAAGTTATTTTTTTTAATTTTGAGAAAGAATTAGATTTTAAAGTTGCATTTCAAAACAAATCTTATTTCTTCTATCATCATCCTATCACTTTACATGATCCATGAATTACTCCATCATCCATCTATATGCCAAATACTTGTTAAATGCTACCATGTGCCAGGTACTGGGTAGGGCATACAAAGAAAAATAATGGATGGTTTTTCCACCTCTAGTTTACTGTCTAGTGGGAGAGACTGATGGCAATGTGCTGTGTACACTACAGAAGGTGTGGGCAGAGAACGGAAAGGACAGAGAGGAGAGAGTTTATTCTGTTGGGGTGGTGTGTCCCTGTACGCCAGTGTGTATGCACATGTGTGTGTGTTTGTATGTGAGTTTGAGAGAGACAGAGACAGAGACAGAGAGAGAATGTGAGTGTGGGAAGGCTTAACAGAGAGGCATAGAACAGGGAGATGGGAAGAGGGGAAAGGGAAAAAGATTTCAGGATAAGGATAATAACTTATCTGAGTTGATGAGCATGTATTTATTTTGTCATTAACTAATTCAAAGTATCTTTGAACAACAGTCTGGGGTTCAGTCTTATGAACCGAGACATTAACAGTATATACGTGTGAAAATGTGATGTTATCCTGCCCAACCACTGTCCTGTTTTTGGCACTCCAACCACATTTAACATGGAAGACAACATGCTCACACACTGTGGGAGGAGGGAAGGCATCATAAGACAAACCCAGTCACTGCATAAATCCAAAGTCGGTTTTCTTTTGTCGCCCTTAAAGTTCTGTGAAAGTTGGCACTAAAATTAAATGGAAAAGTTTCATACTAATGGACCCACAGGCTATTTATGTCTTATGAGTTCGGTCCTCAGAAGTCATTTAGCCCATTTTCTTTTTTTTTTCGCCGTGCGGCATGCAGGATCCCAGTTCCCTGACCAGTGATCGAACCTGTGCCCCCTGCAGTGGAAGCATGGAGACTTAACCACTGGACTACCAGGGAAGTCCCTAGTCCATTTTCACGTTGGTGTCTGGAGTGGAAAGCCATCTAGCTCACGCTGAAGGTGTCCAGCAAAGGAGAGCCACACTGCTGTTACCAGTTTCTAGTGTCTGAAGAATATCTCCTGACAGAGGTCTTTCTTATCCTGATAGCATTTTGAAACCATCTCTATTTGTCCATGTCATATAATGGACAGCATGTTCTTATAGCACAAATGTTTGAAATCAAGTTCTAAAGAGGAATCATGATAGTTGGTTGAAGTCTGTCTGAAAAAATGTTTTTCATTCTCTTTTATAACCTAAGGAGACCTCCTACAGACAATCACATTCAATATCTAAATATCCAGTGACTAAAAGAGTGATCACACTGGCGAGTGCTCAGATCTACAGAGGGAGACACAAGTGCCAAAACCAAGACATCTCTGAGTTGTTTTCTGTAGGGTGTAAGAACAAAGGCATCCCATGTGTCTCAAGAAACAAGAGTGAAAGTCACGATTTAGTTCCTCCTCTTCCTTTAAAAAAAACAATGTGACTGAATAGACAGCCAGATGTGTTCCAGGACAGTCCAGCTGATTAATTCTTACTGTTAACATGCACTAGCAGTTCCAGGACACAAGGATGACTGATAAAGGGATCTGTTTGGTTTTCCAGAAATAGATTCTGTTCTGTTTGATCTATTTGCTCAACCTCTATTCTCTCATTCATGTGGGGTAATAGGATTGGCAATAAACACCAACAAGCAAGTCTCTGAGGATTCTTGAGTTACTTCAGTGACTTTCTAACCTTCTACTCTGTACTTTTATAAAATGATTATCAGAAACTGAATCAGCAGTTGGAGGGATTGGAAATAGCTTCTACGTAACCATTTCCTACATGTAATCATTTCCCACACATTATCATACCAAAACCCCTGCTCATCTTTGAGTAGATTAAGTCATCAGAGAGGTATCAATAGATCACTCCTTGGTCTTTCCAATGCAATATAACATTATGAAATAATTGTTCTTGTAATTTTCAACATTCCATGTGCTTAACTTGGAATTGCCCTAGAGATTGAAATTTCAGGTTCAGGAATTAACCTGGATTAAAATCCTAGTTGTACCACTTAGTAGCTGTGTGACCTTGGAAAAAGTACTTAACCTCTCTCTGTGTTTCAGTTTCTTGATCTGTAAAATGGACTCAATAATGGTGAGAAAAATGCATGTAAGACTTAGCACATAGTTAGTATGATAAATGCCAGCAATTTATAATTTTAAGACCTTTACACTATGCTAGCATTTAGCTTCCTCTGACTTCACACCCAACTGGACAAAAAAATATTTTTCTGAATACCAAATAGTAAACTTCTGTGCATTTCTGTGTGTTGATGGTAGAGTTGATGGGAAGATGACTGGGAGTTGGCGGGGTGATGTGACTTTTACCCAAGGAGGAGACTGTCCTTAAAGTGACCGTGGAAGCCAGTTGATTTGCTGTCAATTTCTGGAGTCCCACAGTTTAGTTTACACATTATTAAGAAGGATTTATATTTCAGGATGACTTTCCTGATGTCTAACTGAAATTTTCTAATGGCCTCATTAGAAAATACTGGAACAACAAATATTTGAGAACATTGTACCATTTGCCAGTACCTTAAAAAAAAAAAAAATCCCAAATGCAATTTCTTCAGTCTTTTGTCCTAGGCACCAATTCTATCTCTTTAGATCCCTCCTCCCTGAGGCTGACAGGGCATCTGGGCCTTGCAGGAGCGCTCACCAAACCAGAGCAGTAACAGGACTTGGGCACAGTACATCAGGAGCAAAGACAGGGAAGCAGACTCTGATGTATATATGGTGACTTCTCTCAAAGAGGAAAGAAGCACCAACCTCCATTTACCAGACCCAGAATGCAATGGGTATGGTATAGTGATGTACTTGATATTATTAACACATAATCACAATTTTGAAACATTTTAATATTCAAGATGTATTTGACTTTTCCACTTCTAAGTATTATTCATCAACTCACTCAACAGGTATTTATTGCATGCTAAAAACATACAAGGAAGTATGTTAGATGTTTCCATATATGTCTTCTGGCCCTAACTGGATTATGAATCCTTTCAGAGCAGAGATATTGTACCTTATTCCTATTTTATCCCAAGGCTCAGCCTGGAGAAGACATTCAACCAACACAACAAACGTGCATTTCATAAATGAAAAATGGGACCCAAGTACTATGCTAGCTGTGCATAACCAAATAACAAAATATTTATTCCTTGGAAAAAAAAAATTTTTTTCCCCAATATTTATGTCTTGATCACCTTTAAACTTACAATTTAAGCATAACATGAATGCAAATATCATCCCTATGAATAATATATGTGTCAGCAGTATTATGTTAGACCTTTCACTTAAATATGTAATTTATATGCTATATAAAAATAAGAAAATTAGATCAACAACCTATATAAACTTTTCAGGGAGTCAAGAGTTTTTGGTGAAAATAATAATATAAAATAGGATTTCTCTCAGATTCAAATCCCCTTTCATGGAGCAAAAGGAAATGAGAAAAGAAACCTAAGCACGCTAAGTTTTCGGCACCAAACGTTTTGATTCAGTATGTTATGCTATAAAATATTTGGCCTTGTTTGAATTTTTATTGCTATATGTTCTCAGTCTATATTTAACTGTGAGAAACACAAATAAGAATGAGTGAATGTACAAAATGTTCTTTTCAAGTGCATGGCAGTGAATTTGAGAAAACATATATTAAAGGAGCACTTTGTGGTTTTAACTTGCAGGCCCTTTCCTGAGCCTCCCTTGGCCAGATACGATTCAATGTTTATTGAACTAAGGTAAGGACTCAGCTTACTTGGAATGAAATTCTTAAGGGCCCCTCAGAGCCACCTCAGATAAGCACCTTACTTCGCCACGATCTCAAATAAGGTTTCTTTTATGCTTTGTCTTTTTCACAGGTGAAATAAGGTCTAATTAGAAAGTTTCATAACGGAGACATTCAGTTCCTCAATTCCTTCTTTGCTCAAATTAACTTTTTAAAAATTGGGGCGTTCATTCTGGCATCAACTCAGACTTGGTCTGTAATCATCCAGCAATGTGTGCCTCACGAAGGCTGCTATCCTTAATGCCAGCTTCTTCCACCCATACCATCTCTGTGGGGTAATACATTTTAGTTGGTGCCTCTCTGAGAGCCCCTCACATTTCCATCTGGCCAAATAAACACATTTTTTTTCCCGATTCAGTCTCAACTTCTTGGCTGAGCAAGAGGATAGACTTGCCACAATGGATGATCTTTAAGATGCACAAAATCCCCCAATTCAAGGAATGGGTACAGGTGGTATAATCAACGGCTCTCTGGAGGATGGTTCATCTACAAAGTGGTTTGTGTTCAACAGTTCTCTTGGTCTAAACTGCAGCTCCTGAGCAGTGTCAGTGTTGAGAGCTCCATGCCTTCTAAGAGGGCACATTGGTGATAAAGTATTCTGTTCCCAAGGACAGCATAACTTTGTGAAGATTAGACTTTTTATCAACCTATTTCCACTGGTCAGACTGGGGCAAGCGTAACTGGGAGGGAGCATGGAGAGTTGGTTAAGAGCGTGGGCTCTGGAGTCAGATTGAGTTCAAATCCAGACGCTGTTAACTTATTACCTGTGTGACCTCAGGCAGTTCCCAAATCCCTCTGTGCCTCAGGTGCCCCATCAGTAAAATGGAGATAATATTAGTACTAGCCTTATGAGATTACTGTGAAGGTTAATGAGATACTGACATGTTTAACATAGAGCTTGGCTCAGATTCACCAACAATGATTATTTTTTAGGCAAGGTCAGTAGACCAAGTTCCTTGGGCAGCAGAAACGAAGGGAAGGGTAAATAACCAGCTATGAAGCTATTTCTCAAATAATTCCCTACTCTTTAAATGTCTCACTTTTCACCCAGTTCAATCATCAAGCACATATGTAAGGGAGGACTGCGAGATGAGGAGGCCTGTGCGACCATTCACTCATTTAGTGTGGTCTCGTTTCCTTGGGCTTCTTGACAGGATGCTTGTTTTTCTCTAACCCTCAGGGTCATCGGGGTCGAAATGAAGAATGTTTTCAGGGCAAAATGGCCAGTACCACTCTCTCCATAGCCATATAATTGTAGGCATTGTTTCTCTTGCTCATTTCTCATTTATGTTTCTCTCCCTTTCAACATCCTCCCTTTTTCTCACTCCCACTTTGGTGAGATACCTTTCTCAGCATGAAGCAGAGGCAGTCAGGCACACCTCTGTGCATTATGCCAACTTAGGATGTTTATGCAAGAAGAAAGCCAACCAGAACGGTGGGGATCATGCATCCCTGTAAATCCCAGGGGCACAAGTGATTCTCAGCAGCCAGGGGAGGGAGGCTCTTACCAGTTGCTTTCTCAGGGTTGTTGCACATGAAGCATTGCCACGCTCCTGCTGCTTCGCTGAAGCCAAACACGTCAAAGAACCTCACTTCTTCCAGATGCAGCTGTACCTGGTCCAGATCCTGTTTCAGGAACACAAAGCACAAAGAACATAAGTGGCTCTGCCTGCCACATAGCATTCTGCGAGGGGGAAAATGGGATATGGAAGCAGGACGTCCAGGGCTCAAATTCACTGCCAGGCACAAGGAAGGGGCATTGAGCAAACCTCTCTTGGCCCATTTTGGAACACAGCAGCCAGTTCAAACTCTCCCAGGGCAGTGCTCTTAAATGCGGAAGGCAGCAAGCATGGGCCCCAGGGCTGGGCGTCAGGTTGTGGGGAAGTGAAGTGGCCCAGAATTTTCTTACATCTAACAGCAGCTCCAGAATTTCTAAAAAGTTGGGGTATCCAAGTGGCAGTGTGGTTGAAAGGAATGCTTCTGGGAGACTTGTCTTTTATTTACACTTTACATAACATTGAGGATCAATTATTCATACCAAAAAATTATTTTTATTAGGTTGGCTTCACAGGGGGCTGATAGAAAATGTGTGAGAGGGTTTAATCCCTCAGCCCTTGGCTCCAGCCCTGTTTTAGTTTCATGCTTATCTTAAAAGTGGATGCAAATTTTGCATGCTAGTCCATTATATGGCTGCATTGGTTTTAATGGAAAATAATGCCGTAAATTACTTATCAGTAGATTAATTACCTTTTCCCCTCTAAATGGTTGAGTAGGATTGACACACCAAGAAGACCGACCCTGTTTTATGTGCCCTGTGGCAACCTGCCAATGTGCTCCTGTTTAAGAGGCAGAGGAGGGAGGTTCCATTACACTGTAAATGGGTGGAAAACTATTAGCTTAACCAAATTAAATAGCTCTACTATCCTCCGGAGGCTTTCCTATTATGTAAATGACTTATAGCCTCTGCTACAGAGTGGTCAGAATTGCACTCTTAAAAAGTTGCTTTCCTAGCAGGGATTTAATGTCTTTTCTAGCCTTGCACGTGCCCAGCTGATTTCTCTGTTTGTCGTCTATTGAGCTGTGATTTTATTTCCTTTCCTCTGGTCCACACACTCATCTTCTACCCATAGTAACGGCTCTTAGTATGCCCAAGAGCCAAGGGATGGAGGCATTGTTAGCCCTGCTTACAGCGGATCTAAAAGAGAGAATGATCAGTGGCTACCCAGATCCTACCTCAAAGTTCCCTGGGTCTGCCTTTCTTGACACAGGTGAGAAGTATGCTAAACTCTAAGCTCCTTGAGAGCAGAAACATATCTACTGCATTCACAAGTTATAACCCCAGAATCTAGTCCAACATCAAGAATGGATGAATATCATTGGTTTGCAGGACCAGTGCAAAGTTTTCCAATGAACTATACGAACAGTATTATGAAAATTTAAAGTGAATTCTTTTTCAGGAACATTTACACTCACTGGAACAAAAACCCAATGAAGGCAGGGACTTTGTTTTACTGGCTGCTCTAATGTCAGCACTAAAAATAAGCAAGCATTAAATAAATATCTGTGGGATAAAGAAAGGCATAAACTGGGACTAGAAATGAATTCTTTTTAGCATCCTTTATTAAGACTGTTACGGCTTGTGTTCTGGGATTGGACATTTTGGAGGCTCAAAATGCTGAATACAGTGTTTTGAGCTGCTAACATTTAATACCATCTTTTAGGCATTCCAATAGGCACTGTTTATAAAGAAATGTTGTTTTAGCAAAAGTGATGTTGAATGTGTTCAATGAAAAAAAGGAGATGTTTTAAAAAAGCATGTTTCCAAGATAAAGACTGAAGAAGCACCTGGGAGTTTTGTAGGTTTCAAAGGATGAAATCCATATTAAAATTTATGGAGAAAAAGCAGATGTTCATAAATATCAGTTTCAAAACTGCTAAGTCTCTGAAGTCTATACTTGGCCATTGGCATGCAGATCACTTCTCTATTTCCCACACAATTAAGGATCAATTTACCATTCACCACAAACACTGCTAGCAAACAAAGTACTTAAAATAATACTTAAGGGTTCCTTTATTTTTCCTGTTCTGAGACCAGAAGTGTCCCAGGTTGTTGCTCATAATCCACATGTGTCTTGGCAAAAAGTTACTTTAAAAGTTTAAGACAGATGGCAAGCGAGATCCCAGTGTTCAAGTTCTCAAGTCAAAAGCAGACTTACTTCTTCAGAGGATTTAGGTGTCGTGCAAAGGGGAATGAGTGAGGAAGTAGGTGGTAATTCTATGAACTGTTGAAGTTGGCAGTAACAGTCAACTTTGAATAGAGAGACAAATGAGACACAGGTAGTTCCAAACACTGGTGGAAAATCAAAGCAAAATAAATCACAAAACAAGCAAACACAAACCATCAACTCGTGATACCTAAACTTTTGGAATTTTGACTTCTTCAATGTGCTTGAGGTCATTATTTCTCTTTCCTACTCATCTTCTTTACCCTCCTGGGTCCTGTAGCTTCTCTAGGCCTTGCCCAGGAATTGCTGTACAGCTTTTTTTTTTTTTAAGGCAAGAGAACTAAAATTGATTTGGTTAGAGAATTACAAACTTCCTTTAAGACAACTAGACTCCAGAAGAGTAATAAAAATAATTTAGATCTAAGTAGGGTCACTCATTGAGTGTTTCCGTTCAATGGCATTGTGGTGGACAGACCCGAGGGTGACCTTTTAATAATTCCCACCTCCTGGTGTTCACCCTTTTGTATAATCCCTTTCTCTTAAGTGTGGGAGGGACCTGAGACTTGCTTTTAACCAAGAATATGGCAAAGGTGATAGAATATTAATCTCGTGATTGTATTATTATGTATCTCCTCCCTCCACCCCCAACACACACACACACACACAAAGCCCATGTAGCCAGCAGATGCACAGGGAAACTCTCCTGCTGGCCTTGAAGAAGCAAGCTGCCACACTGTGAACTGCCTATGGAGAGGGCCACATGGCTGGGAACTGTGGGTGGCCTCTAGGACCTAGAGGCCACCTTCAGCCAGTAATAGATCCGGCCCTTCAGTCCTACAACAACCCCTCCACCCTGCCAAATTTCTGCCAGCACCCTGAGCAAGCCTGAAAGCTGACCCTTTCCATTCGAACCTCCAAATGAGAATACAGCTCAGCCAAGACCTTGACTGCAGCCTTGTGAGACCCTGAGCAGAGAACCCGGCTACGTCACAAGCAAATTCCTGACTCAAGGAAACTGTGAGGTAACAAATACATGCTGTTTTAAGCTGCTAGGTTTGTGGTGGTTTGTTATGCAGTTTTAGGCATCAATACTGAGACTGCGCTCTGAAGGAGAAGAGGAGGTGACACTGCTGGCCAATTTTCAATGAAAATGATGCTTCTACTTAGAGGGGTCACATTCTTTCAAGTACACACCAAATCAGGCCTCAATAAAACCCAAAGAATATTGAAGTCCGTATTATTTCTGTTGACTTAAAGAAAAAAGATACATAATCATAGTAAGCATGCATTAAGAAGGATTTTCCTGATAAACACCATCTAATTCAAAAGGGGTAAAGGCCCTTGGAGGGGGAAAATGATGTTTTTAAAACAGCTGATTAAGTAAATGCTTGTCCAGTTTTAGAAAAAAAAGTCATTAATGGGAGTAGGAATTTGGAAAACTATATAAAAAGTCTCTTGCAAAGCCTAAGGGAAAAATATGCCAGGCAGCTTGGAAAGACGAGAGGATATTTACAACATTGTTTTGATGACAATGACAGCATGAGTCAATGCTATCGATTCTGTAAAAGTCCGAAGTGGATCTTATAACATGGTCTATGTACTGTGAGAAGGTATTGGGAAACAATTTTCCAGAAATCAGTGAAAGGATACATCTGGAAGAACTTTGGGTTCTGGCACATTTAAATTCTGTTCTAACTCTATTTTTGCACAGATAATGAAACGTAGGATTGCCTCACACGTTCTATGTGCCTATGGTTAATAGGATCAACTCTCGGCACATACTTCAAGCATGTTTTAAGAAATGTAAACAAGGGTTATTTTTTAAACAATCTTCAATATTTTCACAGAATAGTAACACTTTACGTCTTTATGGTTATTTCTAGTGCACATGTTCTAACTGTATGTAGTTCAGGGTGTGAAATAAACTTATTGAGGGAAGAAAATTAATGATTCTTCTCTATATTGTTCATCTTTATGTTACTCATGTTGTCCTACATTTTGTAGTCATACTGTCTTGTAAGAAACACTGCATGTGGAATGAATAAACTAACAAAAGAGACACTAAAGAATATTTATGCTCTAATTTTAAAAATTTATTTCAATTTCTGAGAAATATCACTGTTGAGTTTAATTCCTATCACTTAGAATTAAGAGCACCTGGTGTCAGGAACCAAAGACAAATAGATGAAGGAGACACAGTCCTGTACTCCAAGGACATGAGAAGACAATCTGCTGGGTCCACAGTATTTCTCACAGAAGGAAACTAGAACACACCTTTATTTGTGTTTGGCTGTGGTTATTATTAACCTTCTTCTGATGTGACTTTTTTGGCTCTCAACTGGATTAAAGTTCCTTAACAATTTCTATATTATTTTGTAGCTTATTTCTATATTATTATATTTCTATATTATTTTGTAGCTTCTGAAATTAATTAGCATAGCACTCTGCCCATAGGAGCTGTTCAACGAATTTTTCTAAATTTTTGCTAATTGAGCCACATTTATATCAGCAGTGGCATTTAGATTTTCAATTTTCATGTCTATTCAGTTATGACTATTAAGCTCTTTTAGAACATATTTACTTTAAAAAAAATACCTGTCTCTATTTATATTACAGGAATTCATTTTATTTAACTTTATAAAACAAGTTTTTAGAATAAAATGTAGTAATTGAAGAAGAATGTTTGCCTGAATCCATCAACATAGCATGTTGACTGCTTGTTTTCAAGACCCTCAGCTTTTCCAGATCTCCAGTTCTCAGGAGGTATGGGCATCAGGAATCCTGGGGAAATTTGTTACAAACATCATATACAGGTCTGCCTCTGGAAGCCTAACCCAATAAGTCCATGTTTGGGCCTGGTAATCTGCATTTCTAAACAAGCTCCCCAAGTTATTCTGGCATGCACTGACTGGGAAATTAATTCTACACCCTTGGGAACAGAGGTGGGGATGGCTGATCTGTCTCCATTAATTGGTATTTGAGGAATTTGTCAATCCTCATGTGCATATGTTCATACTTTTCCACAATAGTTTGGTTTCATACGACAAAATACATAATCTGGTTGCAAGAGCAAAAATTCCACTCTTGATAATCAGAGATGTTTTTATTCCAAATTTTGCAATACAGAAGGAAGAGTTGAGGCATGAATACTGAACTTGTTGGGACTTATCTGAAACTTGGCAGGAGGTTGGGATGTGTGAGGAGGGAGGTGGGTAACAGCTGGGAGACAGATTCTGAGCAGAGGTGGCAAGGATGCTGACCTGGAAGAACTCACAGTGTGCTCCAGTATTCAACATGGATGTCGTACATGTGCTACATTCCATTGTCTCTCCTTTTTCCATCCCAGATTAGGAAAAGAACCCTAAGTACACATGAGTATTTGAGGTCAAAGTGGCAAGCTTTATACTATCACTGCAGATCATGAAATAGACTTGACCTTCTTCCTATCTTTTGAATCCCAGTGTGTTAAGAAGAACTGAGCTGCTTCCTGGCAAGTCATGACAATTCTATGGTTCTGGCTCCAAGTGGCTGGAAGAAGGCACCCATGTTTGATTTATTTCAGAGAGATGTTTTGAAGAATTCTTTCATTCAAGAACCAATAAATATGATAGAATATTTGATTTGATTCAAAAAGCCAAATTTTCACACTCACCTAAGGACCAAAAAAAGTGATATTTTTGATTACAGAATGTTGGCAGTAAGCATGACAAGAGTTTAAATAAAGTAGTTTATGGAAAAGTTAATATAAGCATATATGCATTGAGTCAAAATAAAGGTGGCAAATTGGGTGAAGCTTCATAAATATTTGATAAACCCATAATTAATTTCTTGAAGGATCCAATTTGTTTTATTTTTTTCCCCAGTGGTTAATTTAATTTATTTAAATTAATTTTTCTTGGAGTATAGTTGATTTACAATGCTGTGTTAGTTTCTGCTGTATCAATTTCTTTTAAATTTTAGCCCATTAAAACCAGCAAAGTATTTTTTATCAGAGTGGAAGCAAGGGAAAAAGACTACCAATGTTCAAATGTCATGAAAATGTTGGCATTTCTACAGGGTGTCAGCAGTAAATGTAATCACCAGAACTACTGGCAATGAAAGCCTGCATTCCCATGGGACCTCCTTTCATATTGGAAAACAAAGAATTGCAGTGATTTTTTTTTTTTTCTAATCAGTGGTTGCCACCTGCATTTAACAACTACGTATTGAGCATCTGGTACTAGTATGTATTACTATGTGTACTAGACCATAGAGGTGCTGAGGTGGAAAAAGCTCATTCGAGAGGCTTTCTTTTTCTTCATTTGGAATCCATTAGTGAGATAATCATACTTCTCAGCTCTGTACATTATTTTGTTGGGGGTGAGGTCCTTCTCTTGCTGTCTTAATTTTCTTCCTTTATCCCTGATACTGCTCTCATTCTCAGACTCTCCCCCCATTTCCCCTTTATATAAGTTCTCACTCTTTGGGGTTTGATATGTCTTTGAACAGATATGTATTCCTGAAAAATATGGAGCAATGCTTAGGGTATTTGTCATTTTCATAAATACATTACATCATAGACCACATTCTATTTCTCGCTTGTTTCACTCAAGATCTCTACAAGGTTTTGTATGTGTATTTAGTTTGTTGCCTCTACTGCTGTAATGTGATTTACTAGTGCATTTTCACCACCCACCACATTTTATCTAACCATTCTCCTAAGTATGGGCATCAAGGGTGCCTCCACCTTTGCACCTAGACGGACCATGCAACAATGAATATTCTCATCATACATGTCCCCTTGTGGACATGAGCAAGAATTCTTCTGGGATAATCATTCAGGAGTGAAACTGCTGGATCATAGGGTATGTGTAAGAATATAGAGAAAATATTTTTATGGTTTTGCAGAGTTTGGGCTTTCTGAGCAAATTTTACTGAAACTTGGGACCTGGGTTAAAAGAAAAAGCTTTAGAAGTGAATTCATAACTAATCAGAAAGTGAGAGACCATCTAGAGAGATTTATCTTCCCAGAAGTATGTGTTCATATTTCAAGGTGGGGATGAGACCCAGGATTTGGAGACATCCCTGGGTTATCAAGCTGGAGACACTAGTCTTGTCCTCTCCATGGAGCGATTTATCTGCATCCAAAAGTTAAGAGTAAGAACCCAGCATCCTTCCCAAGGAGCAAAGATTTTTCTCCTCTTCTTTCAGATGAGTGGGGGCGTTGTCCCTCCCCTATGTAAATATCCAGATTCATGTTTTCATGGTTCCTTACCTATAATGCAGACCTTGGTATGTGTAGGATGACATGTGGTTCTCATCGTGTTGCCTGAGGGTAAACAACTGAGGCAAAGGGGAAGCGGTGAGGTTATCCGTTGTAAATAATAATAATCTGCTCTGCTCCAGAAACCTTGTTTGCATGACACATTAAAAAATTTAACATTATGCATATCTTTAACTTCTCTAGGTTCTGATAAATTGCTTTTCAGGATGGCTGTCCAATTTACATTCCCACCAGCACAGCATGAGGAAGTCCTTTTCCACATCACAATAAGGGACTTTCTAGACTCTGAAGTTTCTTGAGGAATTTCTATCCAACAACCATTTCTAATGCCTGAAATAGGCCATGCTTTTGGTGACCACAGTCACCGTGGTTTGATTGCATCAGGGGCTGGCAACAGTCTCCAGTGGCTTCCAATACCACTGTTTCTTAAACCATGGGGAAAATCAACCACACTTCTGTACAAAACACTGTATTTTTTTCTCTACCTTTATTGCCTTTTGCTGTCATCAGAAGCATTCCAGGTTCTGGGCATCAGACCACCCTTTTTGGGTACAATTATTTTAATACACTAGGGCATATCAACATTTGGCCAGGGTCTAGTTTTATTTTAAGAATGATCATTCTGTCGACTTGTTTACTACTTGGAATAGTGATCAATGGGATAAAACTGACTCTTATCATGGACTTAAGGAGAAGGCATTGTTTCCCATGATATGGGAATTTCAAGTGTCTCCGTTTAGTCTTTCAACAGAGCACAGTGCTAAGCACTGGTGAAGCAGTAGAGATCAAGGCAGATGGGATAAGATGAACTACTCCTCAGTAGAGAAAGGGATAAAGCAAACTCTGGTCTATTTACCCAATGGAAAATTCCACATGAGCTAGATCTACATGTATGAACAGACATATTTTTAAAACACAGAAAGCATATTACGAAAGATGTATGCAATACAGTAACACATATGTAAAATTTTAAAACAATGGTGCAAAACATTCACGGAAATAATACACACTGACCTCAGGAGAGTATTTGTAACAGTTTCCTTCATTTTGTAAAGGAAAATATTTGAAGTAAATATGGAAGAAATGTAAACACCTCTTCTATCTTGTGGTGGGAATGGATGTCATCTTTCTGCACTTTCCTGAATTTGTCAGTTATTTCATAATCAAAAATAAATAAAAGTGAGGCAGACAACACAGTTCAGTGAAGCAAAGAGACTGGCAGGGGTTAGAATCTGTGAGGAACAAAGGTTCTACATGTGGGGAGGATTCCTTGGTGCCCTTCAAATCCCTTGTAGAAGGATCTCCTCATTTTGCCCGTATGAGGCTGGCCTCAGTGGTGATGGTCGTTAAAGGACCATTTATTTCTCTTGATTTTTGCATTTATTCTTGTTGGGTGGCTCCATATGAAAGCTTCTTTTACTCTAGCTCTTCAAACTCAGAGACAAAGACATGAAATGCAAAGTGTTTGAAATATGTTCTACTGTTTTGTTTTAGAAAACAAACCAAACCTAAAAAACACTGGCACCCAGTTCTACGGTAGGGAAGTGTTACAGAATGGGTTAGATGACACAAGTGATACTTAGAAATAAGGTTCTTCTCTGCACAGTGGGATGGTATAAAGAATGTAGGTTTGGGAGCCAGAAGATCTGAGTTTGAGCCCTGCTACTGTTATTCACTAGCAGTTCTTGGGAAATATCTTAATTTCTCGGGGCTTTCAATGTACTTCTCAATCTGCACAATGACTGTGATCCCTAAGCTGCCTCCTTCAGAGAGCTGTTGCCACAAACCAATTCATGGATAACTATGCTACTTTGTAAACTGTAGAGAAGTAATACAAAGTAGTGATAATTATGATGATATGAACAGAGTAAGATAAGACACTCCTTTTTATGCGTATAAAATATACAGTGTTTTTGTCTCAGCTAGATAAATATATGTAAATCTTTCTGAAATGAATGACTTGTTTAAGAAACACTGATATCAGGCGTCTGAGAAACATATTTCATTTTCTAAAGGCAAGTAACATATTTATCTGCCTGTTTTCATTAGTTTGTTGTCAAACCTACGAATATTGGGTATAATGAGATGCAAACATAGAAGGATGTAATGCAACGTGAACACTTGAAAGGGTGGTAATGACGTGTGCATGTCCGACGGGGCCACAATGAGATGAGCAAATAGAAATGCACATAGAAATGTGCCTGGGCAGTGGGGTAATGAGATGCATAAATGGTTGGATGTAATGATAAAGGCATTTGCGGGGGACGTAATATGATTTATAAATGGAAACATTAAATAGGGAGGGTGGAAAGGGCAGGTTGTGATAAGCAGCAGAGTGAAAGAATGCAGTGCTGTGTATGAATGGGGGAGCTAATAATATGTGCATGATGAGGGTGTAATGAGATACACCCTCATAATGGCATAATGAGGTTCACAGATGGAGGGATGTAATGAGCTGTGCAGAAAGGAGGGAATAATGACAAGCATAAAAGGAAGGATTTAATACTATGAATAAAGAAATGGGTGTAAGAAGATGTGAGGACTGAAAGGAGGAGCAGAACAAAAAAGGGGACCTTGGTGAAGGGATGGGAAATAACAAGGTGGCAAACGGAGCACTCTAATGAGATGCTGAGATTAAAGGGTGCAGTGAGGTGTGCCCACTTAGAGAATAATTAGACACACACATAGGGTTATAATGAGGTATCTGAGCCCTGCTCAGACACAGACCATAGCACTCAGTTCTTACAAAAGGAGTGAAAATGGAAAAAATTCAAAGCAGGGCCATAAATATATCTAAATTGTTACAAATCCAAAAAGAGAAAACTAAACAGGTGATTTAACCACAGTCTGGAAGTTTATGAAGTAATGGTTTTATAGGTGCTGTCTATGGGGCACTTACTCTGTGCCAGTGCTCTGCTGGGTGCTTAACTAACTAAATGCATCATCTCATTTTCCCTTCCTAGCAGCCCTACGAGGCGAGTGGGTTTCCGTGAGGTTAACCAACTTGAGCAGATTCCCAGAGCGTGTTGGTGGTGGAGATGTGATTCAAGCCAAGTCAGCTGGATTCCAGGTGCCTTTGCCTCTTTTCTGGTGTTTCTGTAAGAGTAGACTGTGGGACATACTGCCTCAGAATCTCCTGGATCGTTTGTCTACGATGCAGATTCCCAGGCCCACCCAAGCAAGTACCCCTTGCAAGATCTGCAGAGGCCCCAGGAATTTGCAGTTAAACAAGCTCTCCAGGGACTCTTGACGTGCTATGGTCCGAGAATTACTCAGTGAAACCAGCACTGGAGTGACGGTGTTCTAATGCTTCCCATTAGCTCTGGGGAAAGATCACGGAGAAAGGGGCTTACGTGCAGTGTGGGCGGCTGCGATGGCTACAAGTGGGACTGGGCAAGGAATTACCAGACCCTGGAATGAGGCGTCAGATGATACTCTGGACT
Source organism: Neophocaena asiaeorientalis asiaeorientalis (assembly GCF_003031525.2). Classification (NCBI taxonomy): domain Eukaryota; kingdom Metazoa; phylum Chordata; class Mammalia; order Artiodactyla; family Phocoenidae; genus Neophocaena; species Neophocaena asiaeorientalis. The sequence goes on from NW_020172717.1 coordinate 260,963, forward strand.
GTATTTAGCGGAGGACTTAAAAAAATGGCTCCTTCCCCTCAGACTGGTCTTCATTAGGAGCCCCAAATTATATTGAAAATAGCATAAAAATTCAAAGATGTACTGAAAATAATTAGACTCTAGGAAATATTTGTTTACTGAATTTAAAAATATGAAGATTACTCCACAGTCTGTGACCTCTGAGGGAAAGAGGGTCATGTGTTCTTAGGACCAAAAGTTTGCCAATCTACATGCAACTTTCAGGGTCCTTAAAAAACAAAAAAAGCCAATAGTGCCACTGATTCTTCTCCTTCTTGATATGTCTAGTATTGAGATATATAAATTGCTATGATTTTTTAGATTAAAAAAACCCAGAATTTATATCTTGAAATGAGTCTTAAACTTGGATGATGACACACGTTTTAGTGACACAGCCTCTGCCTTTTTAGAAGTCTGTTTCGGAATTGTTTTTAGAGTATATTCGTGAGCCACACATGAAAAAGTTTCATTACTTTACTGAAGTCCAACTTTTAACTTGGAAACTATTATTCAGGTTTTCAAAAATATATTTATTTGTTTTTGGCTGCATTGGGTCTTCGTTGCTGCGTGCGGGCTTTCTCTAGTTGCGGTGAGCTGGGGCTACTCCTTGTTCCGGTGTGCGGGCTTCTAACTGCGGTCTTGTTGAGCACGGGCTCTAGGTGCACAGGCTTTGGTAGTTGTGGCTCAGGGGCTTAGTTGCTCTGCGGCCTGTGGGATCTTCCCGGACCGGGGCTCGAACCCGTGTCCCCTGCATTGGCAGGCGGACTCTCAACCATTGCGCCACCAGGGAAGCCCTATTACTCAGTTTGAGTAGTCTCCTTTTATAAGAGACTTAAGCCTGGATACATTTTGGCTATTGTGAAAATAAAGCTCATTCTCAAAAGATGAAAGCTTTGTCATTCATTTTGTTGAGAGGGGTCTTGCACAGGAAGTGCAGGAAAACAATACTAGTTCCGGTTTATTGAGCTCTTACTATGTATGTCCCGGTCACTGTACAGTGATTTTGCATATATTTCCAAATCTCATAACACCCCGGTGAACTGGGTACTAGTGTTTAGTGCACTTCGCAGGTAAAGAAGATGAGGCACGGGGGAATTAGATAAAAGAACTGGTAAGTAGTGAAGCCAGGATTCAAACCCAGGTCCTGAGCTTCAAACTACTACGCTTCCACCTTGCTTGAAGAGAGGTGCTGTTTTTGTCTACTAGCTCAGTGCCCAGTGTCTGTAGGCATTCATACAATATCCATGATAGCATCAAGGGAAAAAGAATAAGATTGTACTCATGCACTGATTATTTAAGAAAAGAATCTAAACCACTATTGAATTAGAACAGACATTTTAGAGGGACTGCATACCTCTGTTCCCCCAGGAATAGAGGTATTTTGTTAACTATTTTCTGAAGGGTTTTTCTTTTTTTAATTTCCTTGACTGATGCAGAACATCTGGCTGACTGTGAAGGAATGTTCACTACAGTAGTAAAATTGACATGCTTCATTATAAGACAGTCTGGCTTGTGAAACATGAAGGAAACACAATACGTGTGATCAGCCAGGATTTAAAATAAACCGAGAAAATATTTATGCCGATTTTAATTTCTTTAAAAAAGCTTATGTACAACATAAGCACAGTATATGTGAATGGTGGTTAGGGGGATATTACTGGTGTGTATTAATTAGCCAAGTAAAAGGGTAATAATTTTCTAGTTTTTTAATAGTGAATGGAACTGTCACTTAGGTTTAATGTGTTTACAAAATCATGTGCAATCACTTAATATAATGAGTTGTCTGTATGGAATTGTTTAAATGAGGGGCTCAATTAGATTGTTATAATGTATAGCTGTTAAGGGGAAAAAAGAGTGAATCCAAATGAAGGTAGAGACAGAATTTAGGGAGGCAAAGTTTAAAATCTGGCTGGACTTCCAAACTCAGTGGTCCTAAGACATCAATAAAAATCATGCTTATAAAAGTTCCAGAGGATGTGTCAGTTCTCAAGGAGTCTGTTCATCTTCAAGCCTCTCCTCTTATGTTCATCGCGGTAATCCCAGATGAACTATTACGTGGCTATGGTGAAAGAGTGCAAGTCCACTGATACTAGATAAACTGATAAAAATTCATCTTATGCTTAAGCTGATGCTCAAGCATTGAGTATTACCAATACTTAAGCATTGGGAAATGCTTCCCAGCATCGCAAGCCTTATGCACAGAGCACGGTGTAAACGTGGCCGTAGTCACATTTAGCCTCATCTGGCCTCTCAGCTGTTGTCTGTCTGCCTTCACTTTGGTGAGGAGCTCATGCATGAGCTTCTGCCCTTGTTTCCAAGGGGAATGGTAGAACATAGGTTGGTGCTGGGAGAAGTAGAGGGGTCTTGTGAAGAGAAGCTCAGCACAAATCCATTGTCTTCATTCAGAAAATAACTTTGCTTTTTTCTGGGCTCTAAAGACCATCTTTCTGTTTCTCAAGTGGAGTCTCCTAGGTGTAGACTCTTCCTCTTCAGCATAAATCTTTTCTTTGGTCTACATCTTTTTTTTTTTTTTTTTTGCGGTACGCGGGCCTCTCACTGCTGTGGCCTCTCCCGTTGCGGAGCACAGGCTCTGGACGCGCAGGCTCAGAGGCCATGGCTCACGGGCCCAGCCGCCCCGCGGCATGTGGGATCCTCCCGGACCGGGGCACGAACTCCTGTCCCCTGCATCGGCAGGCGGACTCTCAACCACTGCGCCACCAGGGAAGCCCTGGTCTACATCTTTACCCTGTATCTTCTCAAACATAGATCTCCCCTACCTTGAAACTTTTCACCATTTCATTACCACTCAACCAAAAGACAAAAGCCCAAGCCTGGATGAACTCCATTTTAGCCCCTGAACAGCTGATCACTGCTGGAGAAAATCATCTGTCTGTTTTAGTTTAAATCTGTTATCTCAGAACCCAAATGGATGTTCCTTGTTGCCAGACAGTCCTGCCATCTTTCTCTAGCAAATTCATGGTTCCTTTCTGTGAGAATTTCATTTCAAACTTTCTCTTTCCTCAAACCTCCTACATTCCATTCCTCCTTCCCTGACTCCACATTCAGCTGATGGCCTCACCTCTTATTTCATTGAAAAAGATGAAAAGCCATAAAAAAGAACTCACTCATCTTCTCACCACCAAATCCACTAATTGACCTGGGCCTGTGTGGAGTCCTTTTTCCTCTCACCTGCTCATCATTCTCGCCCTCTCTATTGTTTTATCCCAACAACTTATAAAGGTGATCTGGGGGCTTCCATTTTCAACCATCTCCACACTTCCTCCATCACCAACCCATTCAGCACCATACTTTTAAAATGGCTCCCTACATGTTCTATGTCTCCTTCCTCATTCTTTCTTTCTCAGTTCTCCACTGACTCCTGTTTGAACCCTGCTCTTAAAGCTCCAGTAAAACTGCTCTAATTTGCCAAATTGGACGGATGCTTATCTGTACTTACCTTCCTTGATCTGGTTGCCAAATTCCATCCAATTCCCTTTTCTTTCTTTCTTGGACTCTCTCTTGAGATATGTGACCTCTACTCTTTCTGGGTTTCTTTTGTCTCTCGGCTGTTCTCTGGCCTCAATCCTGAACAGGGTCCTTTCCCTCTTTGTGCTCTCTTCCCAGATGGCTTTAATCTTCCCATGGCTTTCATCGTCTCTGTGCCAACAATGCCCTCATTTATATTTCTGGCCTAAACCATTTCCCGTTTGCCCACTAGACGATTCCACTGGAACATCTCACAGGCATTTTAAACTTAAGATGTTCGAAAGTCTCCCTCACCTTTACACCCCACTCATTTACCTCCAAAATTTATATGGAATGTGTCATTTATTTCTATCCCTCCAGGACCATCCCAGTTTTAACTACTCTTTTTCTCTCATCTGGATTAGCAATAGTTTCCCTTGTGATCTCCACGATACTTTTGCCCCTTTCCGATCTAGTCTCCACACAGCAGACTGAGTGATCTTTTGAAGACAAACTGGGTAATGTCTGCTGCTCAAAACTCTTGGGTGGCTTCCCACATACTGCAATAAAATATCTTTGCCATGGCTTAAGAGGCCAGGGGTAAATTCCCCCAGACCAACTCTCAACCCCTTAATCTTCACTCTCCCTTTGTTCACAGGGCTCAACCCTGACCCTTACACTCCTTCCAACACTGTGGAAGGGGAGTGAGTTGACTCCTGCATATGCATGACCATTCACTGGGATGTAGGAAGAGGAAAATGGAATTTCCACATTCTTTTTCATCTCCTCCTTTACAATTTCTGTTTTTGAATATGTTTTCTAATGGAAATAATGAGTATAATACATGTATATAATTTATAAGTAAATAAAGATAAACATGGAGGGTGCTCACTCTAAAAATTTTTCTGATTGGATGTGTGATTTAAATTTGGAGAAGAATGCTCTAATATGCCAAGGTTTTGACTTTCTTTTTAAATTCTTCTTCTTTTGTTTTTTGTTTGTTTGTGTGGGTGTGTGTTTTTAATCTCAAAGCCTTTATGCAAATAGGCTCCTTTGCCAGGAAAACTTGGACACCAGCTCAGAGAAGACTTCCCTGACCATCCGTCAAATGCCCTCATCCTTCATCTCTATCTTCAGGCATTTTATGCTTGCACAGCATCTGTCAGTGTGGAATTGTGTATTTATTTACGTGTACATTACTTGTCTCCATGGGGCAGGGTGTGGTTTAGGTTCGGTCTCTGCACAGTACTTGGCACAGAGCAGGCATTTGTAAAAAATATTTTTAACTGAATGAATGAACTTGAGTCATATTTACCATGACTTCGCTGAGACTTTTGTCTCTTCCATGTTACTGCTCATGTCATTTCTCCATACATGGAACCACTTTCCTCTTTCTTTTAAAAGCCCAGACCTTGTATTTTAATGTCTACCATTCCCCCCAACTTTGCATCTGCATCCACACTCCACCCTCAATCTGCCCTCCCAACCCCCTTGCCTGTGGTTTCCTATCATGACTTGCATTCCCATGGAATTTACCCCATAATCAATGGATTTACCACTTGCCCAGCTTCTTTGGATGGATGCTTATTCACACCTTCTTTTTATCTCTTTACCTCACCTTTGCTTCTTAGATATGCCTATCAGGTTTTCCTGGTTCTGAGCTCATAGCCTGAAAGCCTAAGAGCCCTCCACCCCATCTAGGCTTCTGAAATCTCGAACCTAATTTCCATCTACCCCATTATTATCTTGCTTGCTCTGAAAGGGAGATTCAACACAGCTAACCTCTCTGAGACACCTGGGTTCACACTGTTCTCTTTTGAGGCTGGCCTACCAACACTTGTCACTTATATCACACATGTACACTTGAATTTCTGGTAAGATTTTGAAGTTATATTCTATATATAATAAGCCCACTACTTATTTACTTATTATGTATTTATTTATTCAAGCACTATGTTGACACGGTAACTCAAAACACTAAATCTAAGCCTTTGGGAGCATCAGAAGGTCTCTTTTTGTTCTACCAAGAATTGGAGCTTTAGTTTTATTTATACTTTGACACTACAGCCAGTTACCCTGGGAACTGTCAAGTGTGTTCGTAGCAATGTGGACTGAAAACAAATCTCCAAGTGTTAGCCACATGGGGTACATTTTATTTCAGCAGTAAATTTAAATTTTTCTGGTTTCGTTTCCATAATGGGCATAGCTTCGAGAACTCATTTCTATGGCATATGGAATTTCTGCATGCTTTGGGAACTGGAACATGTGTGTCAATAACAGAAACCCCTCTCTCACATTCCAGCCCTTCAGCAATCTCTGCATCAGCTTTGTCAACTGTCTGGTCCTCTGATAATCAGAGCACTGCTCCCTCTGAAGGGCTGGGTGCACGTGCCCTGGAATGGAATTATTAATAGTATCTCTAGTTACTCCACAGAGGCCATTCTCTTCATTTCTTAAATAAATCAATGGATTTTCTGCCCTTTTTCTAAAATCCTTATTTTACAGTGAAAATTGGTTATCTTAAAATGGAATTTTCTTTTTTTATTATGTATTTTTAAAATTCATTCCTCTATCTTCAGCATCTAGAAGACTACCTGGCAATTGTAAGCACTCTAATTATTTACTGGAAACATAAATGAACATCTCCTCCTTCCTTAAGATGTTAAAGACCAATATCTTTGACATTGCCAATACGATGCTGCATCACTCATCTCTGCTTAGTAAAATAAAATTTGCTTTATTTAAATAAACTGCTCAGTTACTTACATTTACTTACAAAAAGCAATATAAGTAAAAGTGGTACTTCTGTAATTATATTTTTCCCTTGGTTGTAAAAGAAATAGATACTTAGAGAAAATTTAGAAGATAGCTAATCCCATCAACCAGAGCTAATCATTGCTAACATTTTGGTATATTTCCTTTCGGCTGTCTTAATGGGCAAATCTCAAATAATCTTCTTTATATAAATAATTTTGCATCCCACAATGTGTTATCTGACGTAAGCATTGTTTCATGTCATTAAACATTTTTCATAAACATGATTTTTCATGGTTTCCTAATATTCTTCCCTATAGATGGATGTCTATATATGTGTATTACTTTAATTGTCCCATCTTTAGATATATATGTTATGTACATTGTTATGATATATCACATATTGTAAATTATTTTATATTAATAATCTAAATTATATATTAGAAAATATTATACTATATTGTGTTATAATGTGTATATATATATTTTTAATAGATCTTTACTGGAGTATAACTGCTTCACGATACTGTGTTAGTTTCTGTTGCACAACAAAGCAAATCAGCCACATGCATACACATGTCCCCATAGCCCCGCCCTCTTGAGTCTCCCTCCCATTGTCCCTATCTCACCCCTAGAGGTCCTTGCAAAGCACGGAGCTGATCTCCCTGTGCTATGCTGCTGTTTCCCACCAGCCAACTATTTTACATTCAGTAGTGTATATATTTCGATGCTACTCTCACTTCGCCCCAGCTTCCCCCTCCCACCCCAAGCATATGTACATAACACTTTCATTTTCCCACCTTTAGACATTTAGGCTGTTAACAGATTACTCCAAAGTATTTTTTTGGTGTGGGTACCTTAAGTTCTATACACATTTCAGATTATTTCTTTAGAACAGATTCTTAGAAGTAGAATCACTGTGTTAAAGGATATGAATATTTTTAAGACTCTTGACCTGCATTGCTAAATTACGTATTTAGAAATGTTGAAATAATTTACATTCTGACTAGAAATGTGTGAAAGTGTCTAAACTCCCTTACTCTAGCCAGCACTGATTATTGCCTTTTTAAAAATGGATTAAAAAGGTACTGTTATTTTAATTTCAATTTTTTAATCTTGACTACTAATGAGGCTGAATACTTTTTCTGCACTCAAAGTCTCCTTTGAATTATTTGCTCATGTCTTTGGCCCATTGATTATTGACTTGCACAAACCCACAGTATCTTAAGGATATTAAACTTGTCTTTCATACTTGTTACACATATTTTCAAGTTACTAAATAGATTTTGTTTATAAATTTTTGTAGTTAAATATATTAATCCTCTACTCTTAGACATTACAGGTTTAATCAAAAAAAACAGAAAAAGAAAGGAAGAAAAGGAAGGAAGGAAGGAAGGAAGGAAGAAAGAAAAAGAAGGAAAGAAAGAACAGCATGTACAAAGGATAATGTAACAAATACCCATGACCCTGCAGGCCAAATTTAACAAATGCTAATATTTTGCTTCTGATTTTTTAAAAACAAAATTATAGATGAAATTGAGATCTTAATTTTCTTCCCAGTAACATTTCCCTCCTTCCTTTCCCCAGTTCCTCGTTATCCAGAGGCAATGCCATCATGAATGTGGTGTGATTCTAAATATGCTGTTGTATTTTTATCACAAGTATATGTACCCATAAATAATGCATAATACTGCTCAGTGTGTTTCAAAAATATATGCAAGCTATCATACTATTCATATCATAATTTTGCAACTTGGTTATTAAAAATCAATAGTATGTTTTTAAGATTTATTCCATGTTACTACACATAGGTCTAATTAATTCACTTTCACTGCCTGTGTAGCATGACTATATCACGACATTTTTCTGTGTCCTTCTAATGATGAACATTTGCATTGTTCCTGATTTTTTGGTGCAAACAATGTTCAGGTAACATCTGTATATGTCTTCTGGTGCAAGTATGTGAGAGTTTCACCTAGAAATGTAATTGCAAGATAGTGGGGTACATGAATTTATAATATAACCAGCTATTGCCAGATTGCCCTTTTAAAAAGGTTGTAAAGGAAAATTTGTCTTAAACCTTGTCTAGGACAGAGCATTTTTATATGTTATAATATAAAACCTCAAAGAAATGAGCATTTCCTACTTAAATGTTCTGAAAGAAAGAAAGAAAGAAAGGAAGGAAGGAAGAAAGAAAGGAGGGAGGGAGGGAGGGAGAGAGGGAAAGGAAGGAAGGAAGGGAAGAAAGAAAGAATATGTGAGGTGATGGATATGTTAATTAACTAGATAGGGGAATCCTTTGTGGGGGAAAATGCTTAAGGGTTTTTTTCTGATAAGTTGTAAATGTCATTAAGTAACTTCTGGAAAGTTACTCACCTACCCTGACTGCCAGCTAGTTGTCATTTATGAATCTAATTATTGACTACATATATTTTTTTTTCTTAAGTACTTTTTTCTTTTTTAAGGAGATAAACCTGTTTTAGTCTCATATGTCATGTATGAACATTCTTATATTTTCACATCTTTGCCAAAACTTGTATTGCTACAATTTTTTATTCTTGCCAGTCTGATCACTGTAAAAAGTACTTCATTTTTAACATTTTAAATCAATTATTTCAATGATTTTTAGTGAGTCTAAACATCCTTTCTTAGGTGTTTTGGCCACTTGAGTTTTTGTTCAGTGAATTTTCTGTTCATGTTCTTTGCCCAGTTTTCTCTTGGGTTGTTTGTCTCTTCCTTGTTGATGTGTAGGAGAGTTTTGTGTGTTATACATATTTTATTTTAATTTTATTTATTTTTTATACAGTAGGTTCTTATTAGTCATCAATTTTATACACATTAGTGTATACATGTCAATCCCAATCTCCCAATTCATCCCACCACCACCCCCTCACAGCTTTCCCCCCTCGGTGTCCATATATTTGTTCTCTACATCTGTGTCTCAACTTCTGCCATGCAAACCGGTTCATTTGTACCATTTTTCTAGGTTCCACATACATGCGTTAATATACGATATTTGTTTTTCTCTTTCTGATTTACTTCACTCTGTGTAACAGTTGCTAGATCCATCCATGTCTCTACAAATGACCCAGTGTTGTTCCTTTTAATGGCTGAGAATTATTCCATTGTATATATGTACCACATCTTCTTTATCCATTCGTCTGTCGATGGGCATTTAGGTTGCTTCCATGTCCTGGCTATTGTAAACAGTGCTGCAGTGAACACTGGGGTGCATGGGTCTTTTTGAATTATGGTTTTCTCTGGGTATATGCCCAGTAATGGGATTGCTGGATCATATGGTAATTCTATTTTTAGTTTTTTAAGGAACCCCCATTCTGTTCTCCATAGTGGCTGTATCAATTTACATTCCCACCAATAGTGCAAGAGGGTTCCCTTTTCTCCACACCCTCTCCAGCATTTGTTGCTTGTAGATTTTCTGATGATGCCCATTCTAACTGGTGTGAAGTGATACCTCATTGTAGTTTTGATTTGCATTTCTCTAATAATTAGTGATGTTGAGCAGCTTTTCATGTGCATCTTGGCCATCTGTATGTCTTCTTTGGAGAAATGTCTTCTTTGGAGAAATTTAGGTCTTCTGCCCATTTTTGGATTGGGCTGTTTGTTTTTTTACTATTGAGCTGCATGAGCTGTTTATATATTTTGGAGATTAATCCTTTGTCGGTTGATTTGTTTGCAAATATTTTCTCCCATTCTGAGGGTTGTCTTTTCGTCTTGTTTATGGTCTCCTTTGCTGTGCAAAAGCGTTTAAGTTTCATTAGGTCCCATTTGTTTATTTTTGTTTTTATTAATCTAGGAGGTGGGTCAAAAAAGATCTTGCTGTGATTTATGTCAAAGAGTGTTCTTCCTATGTTTTCCTCTAAGAGTTCTATAGTGTCCAGTCTTATATTTAGGTCTCTAATCCATTTTGAGTTTATTTTTATGTATGGTGTTAGGGAGTGTTCTAATTTCATTCTTTTACATGTAGCTGTCCAGTTTTCCCAGCACCACTTATTGAAGACACTATCTTTTCTCCATTGTATATCCTTGCCTCCTTTGTCATATATTAGTTGACCATAGGTGCGTGGGTTTATCTCTGGGCTTTCTATCTTTTTCCACTAAAATGTTTCTGTTTTTGTGCCAGTACCATATTGTCTTGATTACTGTAGCTTTGTAGTATAGTCTGAAGTCAGGAAGTCTGATTCCTCCAGCTCCGGAGTTTTCCCTCAAGACTGCTTTGGCTATTCGGGGTCTTTTGTGTCTACTACAAATTTTAAGATTTTTTGTTCTAGTTCTATAAAAAATGCCATTGGTAATTTGATAGGGATTGCATTGAATCTGTAGATTGCTTTGGGTAGTATAGTCATTTTCACAGTATTGATTCTTCCAATCCAAGAACATGGTATATCTCTCCATTGGTTGGTATCATCTTTAATTTCTTTCATTAGTGTCTTATAGTTTTCTGCATACAGGTCTTCTCTCTCCCTAGGTAGGTTTATTCCTAGGTATTTTATTCTTTTTGTTGCAATGGTAAATGGAAGTGTTTCCTCAATTTCTCTTTCAGATATTTCATCATTAGTGGATAGGAATGCAAGAGATTTCTGTGCATTAATATTGTATCCTGCAACTTTACCAAATTCATTGATTACCTTTAGTAGTTTTCTGGTGGCATTTTTAGGATTCTCTATGTATAGTATCATGTCATCTGCAAACAGTGACAGTTTTACTTCTTCTTTTCCAATTTGTATTCCTTTTATTTCTTTTTCTTCTCTGATTGCTGTGGCTAAGACTTCCAAAACTATGTTGAATAATAGTGGTGAGAGTGGACATCCTTGTTTTGTTCCTGATCTTAGAGGAAATGCTTTCAGTTTGTCACCACTGAGAATGATGTTTGCTGTGGGCTTGTCATATATAGCATTATTAGGTTGAGTTAGGTTCCCTCTATGCCCACTTTCTGGAGAGTTTTTATCATAAATTGGTGTTGAATTTTGTCAAAAGCATTTTCTGCATCTATTGCAATGATCATATGGTTTTTACTCTTCAATTTGTTAATATGGCGTATCACATTGATTGATTTGCGTATATTGAAGAATACTTGCATCCCTGGGTTAAATCCCACTTGATCATGGTGTATGATC
>NW_020172717.1:272356-367020 GCF_003031525.2 Neophocaena asiaeorientalis asiaeorientalis
TTTAAGGTAATTATCGATATGTATGTTCCTATGACCATTTTCTTAATTGTTTTGCGTTTGTTTTTGTAGGTCCTTTTCTTCTCTTGTGTTTCCCACATAGAGAAGTTCCTTTAGCATTTGTTGTAGAGCTGGTTTGGTGGTACTGAATTCTCTTAGCTTTTGCTTAACTGTAAAGCTGATTTCTCCATCGAATCTGAATGAGATCCTTGCCGGGTAGAGGAATCTTGGTTGTAGCTTCTTCCCTTTCATCACTTTAAGTATATTATGCCACTCCCTTCTGGCTTGTAAAGTTTCTGCTGAGAAATCAGCTGTTAACCTTATGGGAGTTCCGTTGCATGTTATTTGTCATTTTCCCCTTGCTGCTTTCAATACTTTTTCTTTGTCTTTAATTTTTGCCAGTTTGATTACTATGTGTTTCGGCGTGTTTCTCCTTGGGTTTATCCTGCCTGGGACTCTCTGCGCTTCGTGGACTTGGGTGGCTATTTTCTTTTCCATGTTAGGGAAGTTTTCAACTATAATATCTTCAAATATTTTCTCTGGTCCTTTGTCTCTCTCTTCTCCTTCTGGGACCCCTATAATGTGAATGTTGTTGTGAATAATGTTTTACCAGAGGTCTCTTAGGCTGTCTTCATTTCTTTGCATCCTTTTTTCTTTATTCTGTTCTGCAGCAGTGAATTCCACCATTCTGTCTTCCAGGTCACTTATCCATTCTTCTGCCTCAGTTATTCTGCTATTGATTCCTTCTAGTGTAGTTTTCATTTTAGTTATTGTATTGCTCAGCTGTTTGTTTGTTCTTTAATTCTTGTAGGTCTTTGTTAAACATTTCTTGCATCTTCTCAATGTTTGCCTCCATTCTTTTTCCAAGGTCCTGGATCATCTTCACTATCATTATTCTGAATTCTTTTTGTGGAAGGTTGTTTATCTCCACTTCATTTAGTTGTTTTTCTGGGGTTTTATGTTGTTCCTTTATCTGGTACATAACCCTCTGCCTTTTCTTCTTGTGTATCTTTCTTTGAATGTGTTTTTTTTTTCCACAGGCTGCAGGATTGTAGTTCTTCTTGCTTCTGCTGTCTGCCCTCTGGTGGATGATGCTATCTAAGAGGCTTGTGCAAGTTTCCTGATGGGAGGGACTGGTGGTGGGTAGAGCTGACTGTTGTTCTGGTGGGCAGAGCTCAGTAAAAGTTTAATCCACTTGACTGTTGATGGGTGGGGCTGGGTTCCCTCCCTGTTGGTTGTTTGGCCTGAGGCAACCCAACACTGGAACCTACCTGGGCTCTTTGGTGGGGCTAATGACAGACTCTGGGAGGGCTCACACCAAGGAGTACTTCCCAGAACTTCTGCTGCCAGTGTCCTTGTCCCCACTGTGAGCCACAGCCACCCCCCACCTCTGCAGGAGACCCTCCAACACTAGCAGGTAGGTCTGGTTCAGTCTCCTATGGAGTCATTGCTCCTTCCCCTGGGTCCCGATGCGTACACTACTTTGTGTGTGCCCTCCAAGAGTGCAGTCTGTTTCTCCCAGTCCTGTCGAAGTCCTGTAATCAAATCCCACTAGCCTTCAATGTCCGATTCTCTAGGAATTCCTCCTCCCATTGCTGGACCCCCAGGTTGGAAAGCCTGACGTGGGGCTCAGAACCGTCACTCCAGTGGGTGGACTTCTGTGGTATAAGTGTTCTCCAGTCTGTGATTTTCCCACCCAGCAGTTATGGGATTTGATTTTACTGTGATTGCGCCCCTCCTACCGTCTCATTGTCGCTTCTCCTTTGTCTTTGTATGTGGGGTATCTTTTTTGGTGTGTTCCAGCATCTTCCTGTTGATGACTGTCCAGCAGCTAGTTGTGATTCTGGTGTTCTCACAAGAGGGAGGGAAAGCACGTCTTTCTACTCCGCCATCTTGGTTCAGGGCCCTTACACATATTTTAAATAACTTCTCCCAGGTTGTGCTTGCCTTTTAACTTTGTTGTGGTGTAATTTGTCATACAGAAATTTAAACTTTTTAAGTATTCAAATCTATTCATATTTCCTTTATGATTTCTGTTTACTTATGTCTTAAATTCTTTCTTATCCTGAAGTCACAAAGACAACTATGGGTATTTTCTTCTACTTGTTGTAAAGTTTCATTGATTACATTTAGAGCTTTATCTAGAGTTAGTTTATTTATTATAGTGTCTGGGTGGGATCTAATTTTATCTTTTCCATCTGAAAAGTCACATGTCCCCCATATTATTTTTAAAAGATTTTATTTTCTCCTCACTGATTGGAAATCTCCTTTCTATCATCTACCAAGTGTCCATATATGCTTGGAACTATCTCTGGACTCTTTATTCCTTATTAGTATTAATTTATCCCTATAGCAATAATCACCTCCTCATCTTATTGTGCTTTTAGAATAAGTTTTCATTTCCTAGTAGAAAAATTTTCTCCTCTCTGTTCTTTTGCAGAACTGTTTTGGTTATTCTCAAATCTAGGATCACTTTGTCAAACTCCATGAAGAAATTCTGTTGCTATTATGATTGGAAATAAATTGTATTTATGATTTGAGGGAAAATTTCCATTTGTGTAATCAGTGTTCCTAGGCATGAGAAGGGCATATCTTTCCATTAATCCAAGTTTTTAAAAAATGTTTTTATTACTATTTAAAATTAAGAAAAGTAGTCAAGATAGATAGGTTATACTCCCATAACAAACACCAAAACTTCTGTCTTTAACAAAACAGAAGATTGTTCCTTCATCATGCGAAGTGTGTGGTGGGTCTGGGTGGCTCTCCAGAGCAGCAGTCCTCTATGTGGTAGTTTGGGGTTCCAGGTTTTGTCCGTCTTCTGACAACTCAATATCAACATTTGCTTCTGCAGTCCCCATGGTAGGGTAAGAAAGGGAAGATGGAGAATGAAACACTGGCTTTGAAAAGCTTCTGCCTGGAGTGACACATATCCCTTCTCATATATCATTGGCTAAGCAAGTCACACGATCAAGGCTTACTTCAAGAGGCAGGGAATTGTAATTTTACAAGCCAGAGTAGAGAAAACCCAGATATATTGGTGGTGGACCCGATGTCACCATGGTGTATGCTTGTGCTCTAGCTCTGCACCTGATTAGGTAGGTGACCTACGACAGGTCCCTATGCTTCCAATTTTAACATCTGGAAAGTGACAGGATTTATTTACTTATTCAATTGATACTCATCATTTATTGAGAGCCTACCATGTGCCAGGCACTGTGTGACCCTGGAAATATAATGGTAAACATAGTGCATCCCTTGCCCTCAAGCACTTTACAAATTAATAGATAACTTACTGTTGATTTTCAATTCTAAAATTCCAAGATTTTATTAAAATGAATTCTCAATAACAAACTCTCCAGAGCATTATATTCTAAAGACTTAGGCATTTTCTCAGAAGTGTCTTCCTTTCTTCTATACCTGAATCCAGTTGGCTGCAGTATTAATTCTATCACAGCAACAGATACACACATGCCCATCATTTTCAAATCACTAGTGTATGTACAACCTGGCACATATGGTGAAAAGAAAGCAGACTTTGGACCATTCTCACAGCTATTATGAATTTCATGGGACGAACACTTCATAAAATAAAGAGAGTAGAAAATCAATTTGATTGAGAAATACCCAGGTTGATAAACTTTGTCACACAGTGCACATTCCAGACATCAAAGTTTTTCTATTAGTTATCAATAAACCAAATTATAAAGTTTTAAAAATTTATAAAACATTTTGGTTTGCAGTTAATTTTTCCCTAGAGGAATATTTATTGGCATGAAATAGAAGAAATATGAATAAGTATACTTGTGAGCATGCACAAAACTGGTTTGCGAAGTTTTGGGGTTTTTTTTCAACCTCTTAGGACTTGAAGCAGTCTGCTGAGGTTTAATTTACAAGTTCCCTCTAGTTAAACTACAGTTCACTATGAAACATTTATAAGAATTTGAGGTATTGTCTTTAAACATGATACAAAACTTTAAAATTTGCAGGAAATATGCAAAGAATTCCATTCTACTTTGCATTGATGCAACTATGGCATTTCTTTTATTCTTAATACGACATGTCTAATTCTTAAACCAAAGCCAAAATATAGTGATGCAATAATTGGGTGTGGCTTCAGTGTCTTACAGACCATACTAACTAAACTTCTGATTAATCACACCCATTACTCATCTTTTCACAATCCTTCAGCACTTAAGAGGTAATGAGTTTGTTTCACAATGTAACAGTTTTTGATTAATTTGCTACTTGTTTGTACTTTGAGTTTATTTAATATTAGTATGTTTGTTCCCCTTCTCAATAGTAAAACAAGGACAAAGACCATGATCATATACTCTCAGAATCTCTGGTTTGATCAGTAAGCATCCAATGCTTATTACTGGGCTTTCTTGAAGGCAAAATAAGGATAATCAGGATATCTGAGTGTGAGAAGGACTTACAGAAGCTGGCAATTTACTAAGGAGAGATCAATAACCATTCTCTATTCTCATTATCCATGTTCTTCCTGAGTTATCCAATCTACTGTCATGACATCAAGTGCTATCTTTGACTCCCAAATCCATTATCTCCAGTCATGTCCTTCTTCCTGAGGTCCACAGTGGCAATTCAACCACCATTACCATCTGGTTATCTACACAAACCACTCACACTCAAAATATGTAAGCCAGAATGATTTATCTTCTTCCTCCACATCAGCTTCCTTTGTGGTCTCTCTTTTTCAAGATGGTGCCATCATCCATTGGCCACACAATGCACCTGGAGTCATCCTTGGTTCTTTCAATTTCCTTATCAGGCACCAAGTCCTATTGATTCTGTTTCTTTAATGGCTCTTGAATCCATCCTCTTCCTACAACTTCCAACTTCAGCTCAGGCCTTCATTTCCTACCTGATTACAGTAGTTGCTTCCTTTGTAGTCTTCCTGTCTCCAGTCAGGCTTCCTCTAATCATTCTCTCCATAGCCAGTCCTGTGACCTTTCTCATGGGCAGATCTGATCACGGCAGTGAACGTCCACTTCTGGTTACACTCTGTTGACTGGATAGGCGTAGCTCCACAGTTTGGTCCTTTCCCAGTTCAAAGGCCTGCTCAGGAGATCTCAGCCAACTGTGTTCTGAGAGTGATGCCCCTGTTTCCACACTCCTAAAATGCTCTGTCTCACATCATCCTTGTCTGCCTCAACAGAGCTCTTTCCCACCCTGACCTTCCTGTTCACCTTGTCTTCCCTTTCTAGCTTTGTGGTGACAGCAGAGGGCAAGGTGATGAGAGGAAGTATGGAAGGATGAAATGAAAAGCACTAAAGAAGCTGGAGCTTGATTCCCCAATGCTCTTTCCTTTTCAGTCCTAGAGTTGTCTGTCTTCTTTTGTAAAATGTTTTCTATTCCATACCATGTGTGTGGTTTTTGTGTGGCTCTGAGTGGGCAGTATTATGTCAGTCTGGGAGCCTCGAAGGGCAGTGACCTTGTCTACTGATATCTCTAGGTCCTGAGTCCACTATAGCATGACATGTAAATCGTTACTTAGTGTTTTCTAATAATAAAAGAAAATAAAGGAATGAAGGGAAAAAACTGAACTATCAAGAAAAGGCAAACTGTTTCAAGCTAATCTTGAATCTTGGTTTAAAATAACATGTCCAAGGAAAAAAGCATTTACCTTCTGCTGTGGGAAAGTGGACTCCATCATGGCTGTTTCAAAGCTGTGAGCACCCTCTGCCTGGGTCTTCTCCCACAGAGCTCTGAGAAATTGCACAGAACGGCTCTGTATAGACAGGGGCTCAGGAAACAGGCTCTGAAAGGGCATTAATGAGAGAAACGTGACATGTTATCTCTTGTCCTAACAGTATTGTTTGATTGAAAGCAAAGCACTATTAGGCTTGGTCTGAACTTAAAAATGGTTTAAATTTAAATAAAGCTACAGGGAAATCTGTCTTGAAGATCAAACATATGGTACATTTCATGTTTTTTATTTCTTAACAGAAAATTTAACATAAATAGGATTTTTTTTTTTTGGCAGTACACGGGCCTCTCACTGCTGTGGCCTCTCCCATTGCGGAGCACAGGTTCTGGACGGGCAGGCCCAGCGGCCATGGCCCACGGGCCCAGCTGCCCCGCAGCATGTGGGATTCTCCCAGACCGGGGCACGAACCCGCGTCCCCCACATCGGCAGGCGGACCCCCAACCACTGCGCCACCAGGGAAGCCCATAAATAGGATTTTTAAGACAGCTGATATTGATCTCTATAAATACGCCTAACCTTTGTAATGTAGTATTTACTTCAATCATTTCTCAAGCATGTTACTTAATTGGAAAATGGTTAATATTAATATATATATTTATTTTTCAAAGATCTGAGAATTAAGGTATAAAATTAAAACAAGTATCAAGAGAGTACAGAGTACAAATATCAAGTTTATTTATACAGAGTAAATCATGAAGAATAGACATGAAATAACCAAGAGTTCATTATTCAATTGCTCAGATGTGAACAGTATGAGTGGGGGGGTTGGGGAAACACAAACATTTTCAGTTATAAAATGTGTAATGGCTGAATATTCTTAGAGCTTTAAGATATTCTCAGTTTGGGAAAATGAGATTGTCAATGTAAAAAAAGAATCACATTTACATATATATCATTCAAGCCAATGAAAATAAAAAATTTTTAACATCTTTATTGGAGTATAATTGCTTTACAATGGTGTGTTAGTTTCTGCTGTATGACAAAGTGAATCAGCTATATACATATACATACATCCCCATATCTCCTCCCTCTTGCATCTCCCTCCCACCCTCCCTACCCCACCCCTCTAGGTGGTCACAAGCTGATCTCCCTGTGCTATGTGGCTGCTTCCCACTAGCTATCTATTTTACATTTGGTACTGTATACATGTCAGTGCTACTCTCTCACTTCGTCCCAGGTTACCCTTCCCCCTCCCCGTGTCCTCAAGTCCATTCTCTACGTCTGCATCTTTATTCCTGTCCTGCCCCTAGGTTCTAAAATTTTCAAAGGAAGATTTACACTGTTTGTATGTTTACTAACCAATTATGTGTTTAACAGTTATTTACATGTTGTGGTGTTATATCTATGAATGTGAGAAGTGTCTCAATTCAAGGGAGCAATTTTATAAAAACATATAGAACATAAAAGTCACAAAATTATACACACACACATATAAAATACCATATATATTATCCTTTATGTGTGAGGTATAATAAAATAATGATTTTGCCTTGTGAAATCCCATTTTCTATGTCAATGCCTGTCCAAATATTGACTTACAAGACTCTCTAGGTGGTCTTTGTGTACAAAGTTTCTATTTAGCAAGTGAATAACAATTTCTTTTTCCAGAAAAATCTTATTGTTATCCTCAAGATGAGCTGCTTTTTATACTGAGTGGGAAAAGGCAGAGGATCTTATACCCTGAGTAAGTTGCCCACAGATTTAAAAAGGTTAAGAGCAGTAACAGATTGATTGTGAAACCCAAAATGTGCACACATGCTTTGCTGTGCACCTGAAACTATCACAACGTTGTTAATCAGCTATACTCCAATATAAAATAAGTTAAAAAAAATGTGGACACATCTGGGAATTTCTTGATTATTACCAGAAACTTATACAGCATATGATCTTTCACTTAAAGAAGAGCAGGACCTGATTTAATTAATCATCATTCCAAAGAGGTCCATTTAGACTGGAATCTGTTAATTTGAGAACTGCATGAAGGCATAAACTGACAGAGAAGGGGAAGAGTCTGGCCCAGCATACAAGGCTAGCACTGGGTTTGTAACTATCACGTCGAAGATTTGATTTTTATTTACCTCAAAGTCAGGCTTCATCCAGATCACATAATATCAAAGGTGTGGAAGAAGAAAGGACACATTATAGTAAAAAGAACAAAGAAGAAAAGCAGCATAAACATGTTTTTTGGTGAGTTTGCTCAAAGAGAAAAACAAATAATCAGACTAAGTCAATAAAATAAGACTGAAGGGGCAAAAGTAAAATCAAGTTTTCTTGGTTTGTTTTCGGAAAACTGACAACTGTTAAGAACAAAGCCAAAGATGAAACCCATTTGAAAAACATTAGTAAAGTAGAAGAAGAATAAGATCATTATTTCAAGAAAAGGAAGAAAAATCAATGCTGTTTTTTATATTCATATACAATTTGATTCACATCAAAATGTGAGTTGTTCTCATCAAGGAGCCACGATGAATGTGAATTATACACACCTGCTGAAATAGGAACATGATCTGGATCCACGGCTGAGGTTCTTGGCTGATGAGAATAAAACTGGATTTACTGTAGAGGCAATAATGACCCTTTAGGGAGCAAGTGAAGAACAGCTTTGCTACACAACTTCTAACAGAATCTAGAAACAAATACACATAGCATTAAACATTAGATTCTTCCCAGAGTTACACCTTATACTTCAACATACAAACATCTTTAGAAATACATTCTTTAGTTTTCAGTCTGTGAGCTAATAACTTCAAACAACTATGGATTTGGGAGTAGATCCATTTCATGGAATGTAGATTTAAATGTAGCTGCTTTAAGCAAGTTGTATTCTATTCCTCTTTTTCTTTTGATTAACAATGGATGAGAAGTCTCCAAGCAACTTGCATGGGAGGAAAAAACCTCTTACCAATAGAAAGGGAGATAGGTGTCATTTCCATTTGATTGGGAACTTTGAAATAACCTGGGAAGCATAAACAAATGGGTGAAGGAAACCGAGGCATTTTCTGGGCAGTGATGGTGTGCCATGACCAGGGGCACTGTTCTCTTGGTTGTACAGAGGCCACAGAAACAACCCTCAGAATAACTCTGGCCAGGGGGTGGCTTCCTGTGAACTGTCCTGGCTCAAAAAGGTTATTTCATCTTGAAGAGCTTCAGCAGGGAAACTTAAAGAGATCATCCTTTAGGAACAAGAAAGTGGGGGAGCATGGTGGTGGTGGCATAGAGCAGAGATGCTGAGGAGCCATGTTTAGGAGCCATTTGATTTTTACAACCCTACAAGATGGGTGTTGCTGTTTCTATTTTAAGTATGAGGAATCTTAGCCCATTAAAGGGTCAACTTAGTGAACCACTGTGACTGCCTTGTTCACCACTATGACCTTGGCACGTGGCACGCAACAGATGCTCTAAAGAGAGTGTCTGGAGAGATGAATGATGCTCAAGGATCCAGAAAAAATTGCTCAAGTTTGCCCTATCTGTGGCAGAACGAGGATTTGAACTCAGCCAAACTGTTGCCACATTGGGATGCTTTAGGCTCTACCATACTGGGAATTTTTAAATCTGTAGAGTCATATCGATAGCTCATGGGGTATTTATTGTTTCAGAATTAATCTGACATGTTAAATGAAATATTTTGAAAATAAATAGATTAATTATGCCCTACTATTAAAAATGGAAATGGACTAGAGTTTATTAAAAGCTGATGGGAACCCTAATAAGGTGGTAGAGTCAGTCCCAACCCATGAGAGTGCATGGGGTTCCCTAGAGAATTGTGGGGACGGGGTAAGCTTATCTGTGCACCATCAGGGCTCAGGTGTGAAGGAATAACAGGCTTTTGGGAAAGAGTTTGGAAGAGTTAAGGGAGGGTGGCCAATGATAGATTAGAGAAGACGACATTGGAAACCAAACAATAAAGCCACAGGGCAATTTAGAAACATATTTAGAAATCTTAATAAATAATAACTTTCTGTGTGATTCTGAACCATTGGTATAAAAGAGGACTAGTTTTCATGATGTTAGCTGTTTGGGGGAAATTTAAGCATTCAAAATCTTGCATGAAATCAGAAATCATTTCTGCATTCTGTGGGTGAGTGGATCATGAGATATAAAGAGTGCTTGAAAGTTCAGTGGAAAAGACCAGGAGGCCTGCCACTGACAGGGCAAGACTTCATAGAATAGAATAGAGCACAATATCCACTTAAAATTGCCCTATCAGAAATTGTTTGAGAATGGTAATTAAAAATATTTTTTTGGCATTGAAAAATTGAATTTAAATTAATCAATACTGGAGAAGGCAGAAACCAAGAATTCCATAAGAGCGCATACACAAAAAATGGTTCTATTGGAAATCAATCTAGCTGTAACGTATACATTGAGACAGCACCTTGTTTTGCTTTAACAGAAAGTTTCAAAAGGGAAAAAGATCGTTTGTAAGAACCTGTGCAGTAGCTTGACAGTCCAAGTTGGACTTCGGGCCTCTGCCACGAAAAAAACATTTTTCTCTTTTCCCTTCCCCTAAATTACTGCTTGTTCATGTTTTCTTTTGAAAATGAACATTGATTCAATTTATTTTACTTGCCCTGAGCCTACCAGCTTTCTATACACAAACCACAGGGGTCCCAGATCACGGAAAATGGGCAAAGCGATAGAAGCTTTGCCCTTTACCTAGAAGCATATACACCAGTGATTTAAAAAAAACATCAGTTCTGTGATATAATGCTTCTGTTAATGCTTTCAGTAAACTGGATCTGTTTCAATATTGTTCTCCTCATTTTTTTTTTCTGAGCTTTGCTGGATTAGAAAGATTTTCCAACATTAACATTTAGTTGTTAGTTTTTCTCTGTAATTTTCTCCCTCCTGTTCATTCCATGGTATTGAATGGTGGGCATGCAATAAATGGTGTTGGATGAGTGAATGGGTGTCAGACACTGTGCAGAGACCAAGAGGAGCCATGATTCTGACCTTGCTCTTAAGAAGTTTACAGCCAAATGGGAGAAACACCTATAAACAACAGTTGTAAATTAAGTCCATGGGATAATGGAGGGACACACAGTACCGACCACTCACAGCAATGAGCAGCTATCATCCTTGGGGAACCAGGTGAGGCTTCCCGGTGGAGGAAATATTTGAGGTGACCTTGAAAGCTAAACCAAGATTTTGAACTTAGAAAAAATGTGAGAGAGACAAGCATTTTAAGAGTAGGGAACACCCTGAAAAAAATCACATAAGGCATGAATATTCAAGGTAATTCCGGGTAGTAAGGTTAGTGTATCTGGGTTATTAAGATATTTTTTATTTATACAATTGATGCCCAAACTGTTTATTTTTCTAGATTAAATATTGAAAAGAGAGGAGGTCATGCTTTGCTAAATATAGAATGCTTCTCATATTCCACCAAATCTGATTGTTATTTCTTTACTTTTGGTAGATTGTGGCTTATTTTTGTAAAAAAAAAAAAAAAATCAAAGGATTTGGTTTGGTCTTTAAAAATACTGAAGTTAACATAAGCAGCAAGAACTGTATAATATAATGTGTTGTAAGTTGAAATACCCAAAATATACACATTATACACATGGATAAATTTAAAGACATGATACAAAAGAGCATTTGATTTTTTTTTTTTTTGCGGTACTCGGGCCTCTCACTGCTGTGGCCTCTCCCGCTGTGGAGCACAGGCCCTGGACGCGCAGGCCCAGCGGCCATGGCTCACGGGCCCAGCCGCTCCGCAGCACGTAGGATCCTCCCGCACCAAGGCAGGAACCCGCGTCCCCTGCATCGGCGGGCGGACTCTCAACCACTGCGCCACCAGGGAAGCCCTGATCTTCTTTTTAAGTCAAAGTATTTAAGGATCATTTTGGAATTCTTTTTTTCCTCTCACACTTTTCTCCCACAGTTCATATGCTTTTATTCCTACACTGCATTCATTGTACTGTATTAAAATTTTGTTAGCTTTTTTTTTTTTTTTTTTTTTTGGTCCTTTTTTTTACAAACTTTTGCCTTAGAATACTTTTAGATTTACAGAAAAATTACGTATATGTAATTATAATATATAAATGTATAATTATTATATATTTATATATTGTATATAATTACAATATATAGAGAGATCCCTATATACTATAACCCAGTTTCCCCTCTT
This sequence comes from Neophocaena asiaeorientalis asiaeorientalis, assembly GCF_003031525.2. Taxonomy (NCBI): domain Eukaryota; kingdom Metazoa; phylum Chordata; class Mammalia; order Artiodactyla; family Phocoenidae; genus Neophocaena; species Neophocaena asiaeorientalis. The sequence continues at coordinate 284,212 of NW_020172717.1, forward strand.
ATTAATATCTTAAGTTGCTATGAGGGACTTTCCTGGTGGCACGGTGGTTAAGAATCCACCTGCCAATGCTGGGGACACGGGTTCAATCCCTGGTCCTGGAAGATCCCACATGCCGCGAAGCAACTAAGCCCATGTGCCACAACTACTGGGTCTGCGCCCTAGAGCCCACGTGCCACAACTACTGAGCCCGTGTGCTGCAACTACTGAAGCCCACGCGCCTAGAGCCCTGGCTCCACAGCAAGAGAAGCCACCACAATGAGAAGCCCGCACACCGCAATGAAGAGTAGTCCCCGCTCGCCACAGCTAGAGAAAGCCCACGCGCAGCAATGAAGACCCAATGCAGCCAAAAAAAAGTTGGTATGATACATTTGTTACAAGTAATGAACCAATACTGACACGTTATTATAAACTTAAGTCCATAGTTTATTCAGATTTCCTTAGTTTATACTTAGTGTCTTTCTTCTGTTCCAGGATTCCATTCAGGACACTACAGAACATTTACTCATTATGTCTCCTTAGGCTCCTCTTGGATGTGACAATTTCTCAGACTTTCCTTGTTTTTGATGATCTTCACAGTTTTGAAACATTTTGTAAAATGTTTCTCAGTTGGGATTTGTCTGTTTTTCTCATGAATAGACTGAGATTTCGAATTTGGGGGAGGAAAACCACAGAGATAAAGTGCCATTTTCCTCATATCATATGGAGAGTACATTTGATCTACATGACCTATGACTATTGATGTTGACCTTGAACATCTGGCTGAGGTAGTGTTCACCAGATTTCTCCACTGTAAAGTTAATCTTTTTTTCCCCCACTTTCCAAACTGTCCTCTTTGAAAAGAAGTCACAATGTGTAACCCATACTTAAAGAGTGGGGAGTTAGCTTCACCTCCTGAGGGCAGAACAGCTGCATAAATTATGTGGAATTCTTCTGCACAAATTTGTCTCTTCCTCTTCTAGTTATTACATTCAAATTATTTGGCCAATTATTCTATCAGTATGTACTCACAGATATTTATTTTATAATTCAATATTATTTTGTTTATTTTGTTGCTCTAACTGTTCCAGCTTTGGCCACAGGGAGTTCTTTCAGTTGGTTCCTGTGTCCATTTGATGTGCTGTCATCATTGTGTGTGTGGTTTTTTATTTGTTTGTTTATCACTTCCTTACTTATATCTCACATACAAGATGCTCCAGGCTCATCTTGTATGTTTCCTGCCCTGTCTTAGAATCAGCTGTTTCTCCAAGGACTTCTGGTTCCTTTCACTGGAGAACTGTGTTAGAAACTAAGAGCTGGGTACTAGGTATGCTCGCTGTTACTTGGGTGTCATTGTTCCTTGGCCTCCTAAGGTGACAAAGCAGGGAAATTATGCGTGTATATGTACACATATATACTTACAAGTATTTCTATATGCAACCATCTGTATCTATATTAAGCTAAACATGAGTTCATACCCATGGTTTCAATTCTAATTCATTACTACATGGATCATTTAGCCTCCACCCCTTGCTTACCTGTAAACTCCCACTTCAACAGTGAGGAGCCTGAGTCACACTCTTAGTATTTTTATCTCTGTCCACTGTAAAAGGCAGAGTTCTTTTCCTCTTCCTTTCCCTCTCTTTCCCCCCTCTCCTTCCCTTCCACCCTCCTCTCTTTGTCTCTTAAAAATCTTAGTGGGGCTTCCCTGGTGGTGCAGTGGTTGAGAATCTGCCTGCTAATGCAGAGGACACAGGTTCAAGCCCTGGTCTGGGAGGATCCCACATGCCGTGGAGCAACTAGGCCCGTGAGCCACAAGTACTGAGCCTGCGCGTCTGGAGCCTGTGCTCTGCAACAAGAGAGGCCACGATAGTGAGAGGCCCACGCATCGCAATGAAGAGTGGCCCCTGCCTGCCACAACTAGAGATAGCCCTCGCACAGAAGCGAAGACCCAACACAGCAAAAATTAATTAATTAATTAACTCATTAACTCCTACCCCCAACATCTTAAAAAAAAAAAAATCTTTGTGTATTTAGTACCCACCATAGTACCTGGCATAGAGAAGTTTACCTCAAAACATAATAATAATATTTTATTATACTCTTTCTGATTCCTTCTGGAGCAACAATGATAAAACCAGTAGGATATTCCCATGAAAATAATGAGAAATTATAATAGTAATAATACAGTACTAATTTTCATGTTGAAATTTTGACTTAAATTTAACTAAACATTCCACATTTTCACAGCTGGCATGAAAGATATAGCTATTTGTTTATTTAATTTTATTTTTTAGTTGCATCCGGTCTTAGTTGCAGCACGTAGGATCTTTTGTTGTGGCACAAGGGCTTCTTTCTAGTTGTGGTGCACAGGCTTCTCTCTAGCTGGGGCACATGGATTTTCTCTCTACACAGCGCATGGGCTCTGTAGCTTGTGGCACACGGGCTCTCTAGTTGAGGCGTGCAGGCTCAATAGTTGCAGCATGCAGGCTTAGTTGCCCCGCAGCATGTGAGATCTTAGTTTCCCAACCAGGGATCGAACCCACGTCCCCTGCATTGGAAAGCAGATTCTTTACCACTGGACCACCAGGGAAGTCCTGAGATACAGCTATTTGTTAATGTGAACATTCTTCCTTAGCTTAGCCACTTGTATTTTAGCTATACTTCAGATGCTAGTAATCTTGTTATGATCTTGGTAAAGAAATACTTCTTTATTCATTTTATGGTTGTAAAATATTAATGTAAAAAAAGTTAGAAATCCTACCAATTAACATTCTAGAAAACATTTAAAATTAGAAATAGTACTAAATGATATCATAATGTTTCAGAAGTGGGATATAGCCATGGAACCCTGAAAGCACCCTATCTTGTCAGAAAGGAGTTATAATTTATAATAATATTTTAAAAGTCTAGTGGAAATTCAAAAAGCAATACTCATAGCAGAAAAAATAGACTTTAAAATAAAGACTATTATAAGAGACAAGGAAGGACACTACATAATGATCAAGGGATCAATCCAAGAAGAAGATATAACAATTGTAAATATCTATGCACCCAACATAGAAGCACCTCAATACATAAGGCAAATGCTAACAGCCATAAAAGGGGAAATCGACAGTAACACAAAATAGTACGGGACTTTAACACCCCACTTACACCAATGGACAGATCATCCAAACAGAAAATTAATAAGGAAACACAAGCTTTAAACACATTAGACCAAATGGACTTAATTGATATTTATAGGACATTCCATTCAAAAACAACAGAATACACTTTCTTCTCAAGTGCAAACAGAACATTCTCCAAGACAGATCACATCTTGGGTCACAAATCAAGCCTCAGTAAATTTAAGAAAATTGAAATCATATTGAGCATCTTTTCTGACCACAACGCTATGCGACTAGATATCAATTACAGGAAAAAAACCTGTAAAAAACACAAACACATGGAGGCTAAACAGTATGCTACTAAACCACCAAGAGATCACTGAAGAAATCAAAGAGGATATCAAAAAATACCTAGAAACAAATGACAATGAAAACACGATGACCCAAAACGTATGGGATGCAGCAAAAGCAGTCCTAAGAAGGAACTTTATAGCAATACAATTCTACCTCAATAAACAAGAAAAATCTCAAATAAACAACCTAAGCTTACACCTAAAACAATTAGAGAAAGAAGAACAAAAAACCCTCAAAGTTAGCAGAAGGAAAGAAATCATAAAGATCAGAGCAGAAATAAATGAAAAAGAAATGAAGGAGGGCTTCCCTGGTGGTACAGTGCCAATGCAGGGGACATGGGTTCGAGCCCTGGTCCAGGAAGATCCCACATGCTGTGGATCATCTAAGCCCACGAGCCACAACTACCAAGCCCAGGCACCGCAACTACTGAAGCCCACACACCTAGAGCCCGTGCTCCACAACAAGAGAAGTCACTGCAATGAGAAGCAAGCGCACTGCAATGAAGAGTAGCCCGCACTCACCACAACTGGAGGAAGCCTGCGTGCAGCAACGAAGACCCAATGCAGCCAAAAATAAATAAATAAATTAATTAAAAAAAAACAAGAAATGAAGGAAACAAAAGCAAAAATCAATAAAACTAAAAGCTGGTTCTTTGAGAAGATAAACAAAATTGACAAACCATTACCCAGACTCATCAGGGAAAAAAGGGAGAAGACTCAGATCAACACAATTAGAAACAAAAAAGGAGAAGTAAAACTGACACCGCAGAAATACAAAGGATCATGAGAGACTACTACAAGCAACTATATGCCAATAAAATGGACAACCTGGAAGAAATGGACAAATTCTTAGAAACGTACAACCTTCCAAGACTGAACCAGGAAGAAATAGAAAATATGAACAGACCCATCACAAGCACTGAAATTGAAACCGTGATTAAAAATCTTCCAACAAACAAAAGCCCAGGGCCCGATGGCTTCACAGGCGAGTTCTATCAAACATTTAGAGAAGAGCTAACACCTATCCTTCTCAAACTCTTCCAAAATATAGCAGAGGGAGGAACACTCCCAAACTCATTCTACGAGGCCACCATCACCTTGATACCAAAACCAGACAAGGATGTCACAAAGAAAGAAAACTACAGGCCAATATCACTGATGAACGTAGATGCAAAAATCCTCAACAAAATACTAGCAAACACAATCCAACAGCACATTAAAAGGATCATGCACCATGATCAAGTGGGGTTTATCCCAGGAATGCAAGCATTCTTCAACATATACAAATCAATCAAAGTGATACACCATATTAACAAATGAAGAATAAAAACCATATGATCATCTCAGTAGATGCAGAAAAAGCTTTCAACAAAATTCAACACCCATTTATGATAAAAACCTCCAGAAAGTAGGCATAGAGGGAGCTTACCTCAACATAATAAAGGCCATATATGACAAACCCATGGTCAACAACATTCTCAATGGTGAAAAACTGAAACCATTTCCACTAAGATCAGGAACAAGACAAGGGCGTACACTCTCACTACTATTATTAAACATATTGTTTTGGAAGTTTTAGCCACAGCAATCAGAGAAGAAAAAGAAATGAAAGGAATCCAATTTGGAAAAGAAGTAAAACTGTCACTGTTTGCAGATGACATGATACTATACATAGAAAATCCTAAAGATGCCACCAAAAAACCACTTGAGCTAATCAATGAATTTGGTAAAGTAGCAGGATACAAAATTAATGCACAGAAATCTCTTGCATTCCTATACACTATCAACAAAAAATCAGAAAGAGAAATTAAGGAAACACTCCCATTTGCCACTGCAACAAAAAGAATAAAATACCTAGGAATAAACCTACCTAAAGAGGCAAAAGACCTGAATGCAGAAATCTATAAGACACTGATGAAAGAAATCAAACATGGTACCAACAGATGGAGAGATATACCATGTTGTTGGATTGGAAGAATCAACACTGAAAATGACTATACTACCCAAAGCGATCTACAGATTCAATGCAATCCCTATTAAATTACCAATGGCATTTTTCACAGAACTAGAGCAAATAATTTTATCATTTGTATGGAAACACAAAAGACCCCAAATAGCCAAAGCAATCTTGAGAACGAAAAATGGAGCTGGAGGAATTAGACTCCCTGACTTCAGACTATACTACAAAGCTACAGTAATCAAAACACTATGGTACTGGCACAAAAACAGAAATATAGATCAATGGAACAGGATAGAAAGCCCGAGATAAACCCATGCACATGTGGTCACCTTATCTTTGATAAAGGAGGTAAGAATATAAAATGGAGAAAAGACAGCCTCTTCAATAAGTGGTGCTGGGAAAACTGGACAGCTACATGTAAAAGAATGAAATTAGAACACTTCTTAATACCATACACAAAAATAAACTCAAAATGGATTAAAGACCTAAATGTAAGGCCAGACACCGTAAAACTCTTAGAGGAAAATATAAGCAGAACATTCTATGACATAAATCACAGCAAGATCCTTTTTGACCCACCTCCTAGAGAAATGGAAATAAACACACAAAAAACCAAATGGTACCTAATGAAACTTAAAAGTTTTTGCACAGCAAAGGAAACCATAAACAAGACGAAAAGACAACCCTCAGAATGGGAGAAAATATTTGCAAACAAAGCAGCTGACAAAGGAGTAATCTCCAAAATATACAAGCAACTCATGTAGCTCAATATCAAAAAAACAAACAACCCAATCCAAAAATGGGCAGAAGACCTAAATACACATTTCTCCATAGAAGACATACAGATTGCCAACAAACACATGAAAATATACTCAACATCACTAATCATTAGAGAAATGCAAATCAAAACCACAATGAGGTATCACCTCACACCAGTCAGAATGACCATCATCAAAAAATCTAGAAACAATAAATGCTGGAGAGGGTGTGGAGAAAAGGGAACCCTCCTGCACTGTTGGTGGGAATGTAACTGATACAGCCACTACGGAGAACAGTACAGAGGTTCCTTAAAAAACTAAAAATAGAACTACCATATAACCCAGCAATCCCACTACTGGGCATATACTCTGAGAAAACCATAATTTAAAAAGATACATGTACCCACAATGTTCATTGCAGCACTATTTACAATAGCCAGGACATGGAAGCAACCTAAGTGTCCATCAACAGAAGAATGGATAAAGAAGATGTGGCACATATATACAATGGAATATTACTCAGCCATAAAAAGGAATGAAATTGAGTTATTTGTAGTGAGGTGGATGGACCTAGAGTCTGTCATACAGAGTGAAGTAAGTCAGAAAGAGAAAAACAAATACTATATGCTAATACGTGTGTACGGAATCTAAAAAATGGTTCTGGGACTTCCCTGGTGGTGCAGTGGTTAAAAATACACTTGCCAATGCAGGTGACATGGGTTCATTCCTTGGTCTGGGAAGATCCCACATGCCGTGGAGCAACTAAGCCCTGGGCCACAACTACTGAGCCTGTGCTTTACAGTCCATAAGCCACAACTACTGAGCCCATGCACCACAACTACTGAAGCCCATGCACCTAGAGCCCATGCTCTGCAACAAGAGAAGCCACCACAATAAGAAGCACATGCACCGCAACAAAGAGTAGCCCCCACTTGCTGCATCTAAAGAAAGTCCGCATGCAGCAATGAAGACCCAACGCAGCCAAAAATAAATTAAAACAAAAAAACAAACTGGTACTGATGAACCTAGTGGCAGGGCAGGAATAAAGACGCAGAGGTAGAGAATGGACTTGAGGACACAGCGGGGGATGGGGAAGTTGGAACAAAGTGAGAGAGTAGCATTGACGTTGACATACATACACTACCAGTGTAAAATAGATGGCTAGTGGAAAGCAGCCACATAGCACAGGGAGATCAGCTCGATGCTTTGTGACCACCTAGAGGGGTGGGATAGGGAGTGTGGGAGGGAGGCTCAAGAGGGAGGGGATATGGGGATATATGTATACATATAGCTGATTCACTTTGTTATACAGCAGAAACTAACACTACATTGTAAAGCAATTATACTCCAGTAAAGATGAAAAAAAAAAAGTCTAGTGGAAATTCGAAATCAAGCAAAACCATAATCAAAAATAAAAATCAGATGTTAGTTTGTGTGTGTGTGTACTACTTAAAATATTAGAGCAAGTTGATATGTGGAATAACTAATATAAGTATTTACTTTTTTACCAATCACTCCATTAGATGTTTTATATAATTATCATTTAATCCTTATAATTATCTATTATCGCTTTTCACTTAAGAGGTTAAAGTGTCAGAGAGTTAAATGACTTAATCAATTAAGATGCAGAGCCAAGATTAAGACCCAAGTTCATTAAAATATAAGATCCATGTTTTGTTCACAAAGTGATAAGACCTCATGCAAAGTCATATTGTTTAATGATCTTGAACTTCCCCAGTTGAGCTATCTGTAGCTTCTGCAGGGACAGGATGGACAATCCAAAATAAATTGCCAGTACCTTTAACAAGACAACATAAGTTGTTCAGGCTTAGAAATATAACCCAAGGCATTAATTTCTATGCAATTACTATATAGTCAACATAATTCTCTAACCTGGGGATAAGACAAATCTTCTCATAAAATATAAAGAGCTGTGGCAAATCAATAAAGAGAAGTTCTTTAGAGGCCTATGTAAATTGGGAATAACTGATCTCTTTTATCCTCAAATGTGGTAGGAGGAAGTAGGAGAGGATGCTAAACTCAGAGGGAATAATTAAATAACTAGGCTTATAGTTTTTAGAGGTGGTGAAAGCTGTAGAATCAGGTGAAGGGGGACCATGGTGGTAGCTGTGATGCCCTGTGATTCTCTGCTAACAGTTGATAAGTGTGACTATTTTTCTAAATATATTGGATCTCAGAAACACACCATTCTTTTTGGGAGATGAGACACAACTCATCTTCCAGGGTTGTACTTATATCTAATTCATGCCATTATATAGTTTTTATTTAGAGATAAGTGCCTTTTAAGAATAAAAATAGAGTACGACTTTAAGTTTTTTATAGCTAGTAGAAATATCAAAAAGTTGGCTTTATTTTTTGGAAAAAGGAATAAGTTAGCTCTTTTGAATTCTTTACCAAACTTACACTTTGAAAGTTCTCTCCCAGCTAAATAAGGGTCAAATGAGTGTTTCTGGCTTGTTTCCCAGGTTTTTCAACTGAATCATTCTTCTCCATATCCAAACTGTATTTCTAGAATGATTTATAAAAACTCAAATACAGGAATATCTTTGCAGAAATTCGTAGGTTGAAAGTATTAGCACATTGAACATAACATAAATAAGCAACAAATTCAGAGAAGGCATTTGAAGAACTTGGCAGAGAGGGAGCTAATTTTCTTTGACTACTTACTTCGTACCTAGGTGTAAGTGTAACAGATTACACTGAACCCTTATGAAGTAGGTTTAGTTATTCCCACTTTATAGAGAAGGAAATCTCAAGGTCAAACTTCTAGGAGCTGGAATTTGCACCCAGGTTCCAAAGCCTGTTCTCTTTCCAGGATATTATCGAACAGCTTAGATAAAATAGAGGTAACAGAAGTACCTCAAAAAGGAAGTATGGTTCAATGGAAAAATCACTGGCCCAGGAGTCAGACAACCAGGGTCTTAGTGAGTAGACTCTTGTTATCTCTTCTGTCTTCTCACTTCTTATCTGTAAAAATGACGGCAGGCCAAAGCTGATCTAAACTGTACTTTTAAAAATTTTACATTTCTAATTGCTTATTATCTTTCTTTTTCTCCTAGATTGCAAGCTCCATGAGGGTAAGGATGTTTTATTGTGGTAAAATAAATATAACATGAAATTTATCATTTTAACCATTTCTCGGTGTGCAGTTTGGTGGCATTTAAGTACATTCATATTGTTGTACAGTCATCACCACCATCCATCTCCAGAACATTTTCATCTTCCCCAACTGAAAATCTATACCCGTTAAACTATACTTGTCCGTTTCCCTCTCGCCTCAAACTCAGGGAACCACTATTCTGTTTTCTGTCTCTATGAATTTGACTACTCTAAGTGCGTCACGTAAGTGGAATCATATATAAGGGATCATATTTATCCTTTTGTTTCTGGCTTATTTCATTTAGCATAATGTCTTCAAGTTTCATATAATTTGTAGAATGTATCAGAATTTTATTCCTCTTTAAGGCTGAATAATTTTCCATCGTATGCATATAACATTTTTGTTTATCCAGTCATCATTCACCCGTCAACGGACATTTGGGTTGTTTCCACCTTTTGGCTATTGTGAATAATGTTATAAACATGGGTGTACAAATATCTCTTTTAGACCCTGATTTCAATTCTTTTGGATACATACTCAGAAGTGAGATTGTCGGGTCATACGGTAATTCTATGTTTAATTTTTTAGGAACTGCCGTACTAGAATGTACTTTTTAGCTTAGAAATTCTATGATTCAATGAGGGCCTCTAGGGGCCCATGAAGAAATGTGTCTTTGATGATTGTCCAAAGCAGGGTTGGACATTTGCCCAGGGCTGCCAGGACTTACTCTCAGCACTCAATACAGGACAGATGGCAACAGGGTCTGTTGGAGTATATTTCCCTCTCCTGTCCGACACTAGCCAGACAGGAACCACTGAAGCCATTTCTTCCATCTCCTAATTAACTCTCCTTTGATATATTTCAAAGACATGGAATTCAAAATACTGACCCTGAATGAATGAATAATACTGTCATTTAACTGTATAAATATCCTAAATTGGACAGAAAAAGAATAGGAGGAAATGAAACCGGTAATTTGTCTGATGAGAACATTTCCAAAGTATTTAAAAAATCATGTTTCTGAAGTAAAACATAAATTACAATTTTGGGGAAAAAATGTAGAACAAACTCATCACGTAAAAATACTCTTGCTTTTGCCTGAAAAAATAAAAAATGGAAGACATCACAAGCCAGTGTGGACCACTTATCAAACTTTAATTCCATATGATTTGCAAAATATATTTTTATCTTAGACTGAAACTATACTCCCCTGTCACTACACAATTCAAGTTTAGAAGTTTTGAACAAAATAACAATTATTCCACAACTTTGATGCAGGAAACAGAAGGAAAGAAGTTCCGACGTAAAAAAAAATTAGATTCTCAAAAGTGAAGATGAATTTCTGAAATGACTGTTTGAAATAATATTGAAATTTTCTCAATGTCCGAAGACACTGCTTTAATCATCTTGGTATTTCCAGGGCTTGGTTCTATAGGTTCTCAGAAATGTGAGTTGTTGAACTAATATGTGCTAAGGAAAGACTACCAAATTTCTCATCTGATGAAGAATCTAGGGCAGGAAGGTAAAAGGAAAGAGGACTTTGTCTCATTTTCACTAAGTTCTGTTTATGATATCATTGCCTGAGAAATAATACATGATCCTTTCTCAGAAGCTGGCTGGCCACTGGCCATATCACATGCACATGGGTGCAACATCCCCACCCGGAGCAAAAGTACTATGCATATTTTCCCACTCATGGCAAAAATTTTAGCCAGTTGTCAAACAAGCATGACAGATGCTTTTGTTCTGAATCATCAGAATGAAATAAAATTCTTTTGCAAGGGATTGCCTTAATAATGCAAATTAAATTCAGAGATGTGAAGGGAAATTTGGTAATTTTATATTTAGAAATATACAAACCATAGGTGTAGAAAGCTCTATTTTGGAAAAAGGAAGTCAAAATTATGTATTGGTATATAAACCCATATATTTATATAAATGCATGGGAGAAAGGTCTGTAAAACTACACATCAACAATTGACAGTGATTATTTCTGGGTCAAGAAGCGGGATTAGGGTGGGGAGCAAACACTATTTTACTCCATATACTTCTGTATTATTTTAATTCTTTCCCTATGGGTTTATATTCATGTATTATCTGTATAACTTAAAAAGAAAAAAATCATATACAATGAAAAAGTTGATGTTACTTAAAGGAGGTAATTTAAATGATGTCTCACAAAATTACCATGCAATGAGGCTAATAGTTATAGTTTTAAACGTTATTTTTCTCTTTTGCCTTTCTGAGTTCAAAAACTTTGCTCTAGGATGGGCGTGGAGTGGCAATGGGGTATAGACTGTTATAAGAATACAAAGAGGAAGACTAAGGTAAGAAGGAATTCATTTCTTAACTGCCAAAATTGTATTATACAGCACAACACCTTGCAAGCAAAGCTTTTGTCTTGAGAAAGGATTTTCTAAATTTCTTTATCTCCCTTTAGTCTATCAACCCCTGAGCATGAAGAACTTCCATTAGAGACCTGTGGTGTGGAGGGGATGGCAGCTATATCAGTTCTACAGTTGGTAGGGAGAATATAACATAGAAGAAGCAAAAGAGAAGACTTTTCAGTTCTGGCAGGGCAGATTGTGGAGAGAAGGAGAGAGATAACTGTGACGTCATCAGAAGTGGGTACTGACTTCATTATATTTGGACTTCAGCTTGGGGAAGGGGAGTATATTAGATTAAGTACGGTAACATGGAGGGCAGTGGTGACCCTTAGGAAGGAGATCCACTCCTAGGTGGTTGTCTGCACCAGTACAGGGCAGCCAATTTAGTTAAAAGCACAGCTCGGAGGCAAGCATAGGAGGTATAAGGCTCAGCTCCCATGAGCCACCCTTGTCCCTGTAATGGAGTGGACAGGAGGAGGAAGAAGCAGCTGAGGTTCTTGTTGGACAGCTTTTCAGAGAAATCACTGTAGTGGGGAGGAGCTCTGTCCAGTATACAGCAGAGAGAACTGACCCAGCTAGGCTTCAGAGGGGGCCACAGCAATTGCTAGGTAAGAGCTATGCACACAGTGCCTGGAAAATAAGTAACGTCACCCATAACTTTAGCTGAGAGGGTGAAAAGCAAGCAAAGGACATTATCCCTTAGGCAAGAAGACACTCCCTCTCACCCCGCTACCCCCACGCACATGCTTTTCCACAACCACAAGGAAACAGGACCCAATTCGTCATGCCCCCAAATGCCACCTTAGAGAGATAAGCATGGCAGGGGGTAACAGGAAGAACATTTTTATTCAAATGAGAGGTTGTTTCCTAAACATACTACTCAAACCATTAGATGGGATTAAATTTAAATAAGGACTCAGTTAATTTCCCCCTTACTAATCAGTGGTTAGTTGTTCACGAGGAGTTCTAGACAAAATGATGGTGCATTTTCTCTGCAAAGCTAAGTTGTAATGTGAAATTCTGTAATCTTACAATAAGTGAAAAATAATGATAATGATAGAGAATAAAACTATCCTGAACAAGAAGACCTGGGTAGAGAAAGAAATCTTGTCCTAATAAAAAGAGAGTCTTATTAATATTCACACAGCAAAAGGTAGAGGGTGGGAAGTTGACCGAGGCAGGGTATCAGGACATTTTGCATGTGAAGGCTGAAATCTAATCACACACAGTGGACTGTAGTGCCTCTTGGTGCATATATGCTTGTATATGTCTTACGTGAAAACTGTTCAGATATTGTACCAGCTTGCTGTTTTGTGTTGCCATTAAAGAACAGAGTGAGACTTGCCCATTAACCTTCAGGTGACAGAGACTCTGGGATGCTCTCACAACCAGTGTCTCTGCCCTGAGACAGGGACTGAAAAGCCCATCCCTTCAGAAGCCATTCTAGGTCCAGTTGTTCCAACCCCTCATCCAAAATCCAGTTCTGTTTCATGGTGGTGGTACAGAGCCCAGACTCTGGAGCCAGACTCTTCTCCTTACTAGCTTTGTGTCACTAGGCAAGTTACATAACCTCTCTGTGACTTAATTTGGAATAATAATAAGAGCATCTATTTCTAAGGGATGTTTAGTGTGATCAACCATCCCTATTTGCTTGGGACTGAGGTGGCTTCTGGGACTTGAAATTTTTGGTGCTAAAACTGGGAAAGACCTGGACAAGGCAAAAGGAATTGGCCACCCTGGTTAACGTGAGCATAAAATGCGTTAAGTGATTTTCAGACAGAAGTGTGCTCAGGACAGAGCAAGTGCTTAATAATGTTTCTTTGATCATTATCATGATCGTTATTACAACTACGACTATTGTATATGGGGAAAGAAATCAGCCCTCAGCCAGGAGGGCTGCTATAATGCTGTTTTTTTTAAAAAAATATATATTTATTTATTTATTTTGGCCACTCCTGGCGGCATGCGGGATCTTAGTTCAGCGACCAGGGATCAAACCCATGCCCCCTGTAGTGGAAGCAGAGTCTTAACCACTGGACTGCCAGGGAAACCCCAACCATAATGCTGTTTTGATTAGAGAAAAGGGGATCCTAATGACCCTTGGAATCTCTAGGTCTCTTAGTGTCCTGAAATTTTCACCTAATTGCTTATTGCAAAAATAACTTAATACAAAGCTAATACGTGCAGGCTGAAATAAAATTCTATACAACTGAAATAAATTTCTCTGGGGACATGACAGAAGAAGATCTAGCAAGAAAGAAGATCCTGTAACAGTGCTTCAAGCCATTCACTTGGTCTCTCCGAAATCCTTCAAAGTTCTAGTACTTCAAGTGGTGAGCAAGTGAGGCTTTTGATATTGATGCTATTTTGATGCTCAGTAGGGTAGTCATGTAGCAAGAACACCACCAGGAAGCTCTAAGGAAAGGCTTAACATTTTGCTGTGTTCAAAGCACCCTAAGTAAGAAGATGACTTTCTTGCACCAAAAATGGAAAAAATAGCTAACATTGATTGGTTGGTTATTACATGTTGGGCACTATTCTAAAAGCTTTTTGTGTGTTTTGCCCCTTTATATTCAAAACAATCCTGTGATGTAGATACTTCCAGTTTAGAAGAAGAATCTGAGACTCAAAGATGTTGTGATTTACTATGTCTGATTCCGGCAGCAACTAATAGTAGTTGAAGTCAAAGAGGATTTAATTTATACCTAAGTGTTTTCAATTATATAAATCCTATTATAAATCGTGTACCAATTTCATTTGCACAGTATTCAGACTTGTTGATAGTTTGTTTTCAGTTCTGATTGTGGTTTTGATCTGTATAGTACAATTGGATGAGTTACGTGGCACATTCTCATTCTTGTTCAAACCTCTCTTGAGGGAAGCCCACGTGATTGACCCATGAAATCCCAGCTCAAGATACTACTGTTCCCCAATGGGAACCCCTCAGACTGAAAGCATAGCAATCAAGGAAATAAGCCAAGGAAATAAACTGTCTCTGTCAAGTTAGCCTGGGAAACCAGAAAGTCTCTAGCAGAAGTGAATGTCATAATCATAAAATTATTTTTCTATAAATCAATGTTACACATGACAGAGGTCACTGTATCTTTGAAAGCCTTAGTTTCACCCATTGCTTCTTTCAAGTTGTGTTTAAGTGTAACTTGTTTCATTCTTATGTGACCTAAAATCCAGTGATGATGACATTAATCATCACAGTTAACATTAAACAGAATCAACGTTTTTACTGTTTCTGGTTAATTATTTCTACCTTCTTTTTCTTATTGCTGTCCAGAGAAGTTACCTCATAAAAGGGAGTAGCAATGTCATTCAGCTTCCAGAAACTCAACTTTCTGGTTGTAAATTTGAAACAGCTGGTTATATATTTTGTCCTATAGAGGAAGACAAAAAGATCTATTGAAGAACCAAAGTGAGGGTTAATAGTCGAATTATCCCTGCCTCAGTTGGCTATTTCCCAATAGCACAGCGGATAACATAAACTTTGGGGTGAGAAGATAATCAACATTCATTCAACAGAGGCTGCAGGAGTGGCCTCTTGCCCTGCTCCCAGAACTCTGGCATCTCAAAAATGTGCCTTATGAGGGAAATCTGATGCCAGATTCCAGTTAAAAAAATCCTGAAGTCCCAGAGCTAGAAGGGTTTTGAATGGTAGTTTCTCTAAGACAGAATTGCAATGGAACCAGTTCAGGAAGCTATTCTTTTCCTTAATATCTTGAGATTCAAATCTCTTAGAAGCATGGCAAAGTGCACAGTTCAATTTCCTCCCATATATTTAGATTATAATGGCTTCATTTTGAAATTAAAGTATTTCTACACTGACTAGCTTCTACACCACATGAGTTCAGAGGGTGTCATTCACAAAGGCCACAGAGTAAATGGTGCCCTTCTAGAGGTGGGCAATGCAGAGGCCTTGCAATGCAGCACAAGTGAGCCTCACTCCTCAGACAGTGTGATTTGGGATTGTATGGAGATCCCTGGAGGAGGCTGACATTTTATTTTAGTTAGTTTCTTCTCACCTATCACTTCTTACCCCATTCTCTGTGCTTACGATATTCTTTACTTCTCTCAGCCCCCTGCATGCTTCATGACCAAGTCCCTGATTTATGACTCAACCAAATCTGACTTAGCTTACTATGTCTAGCCCCTGGAATGCAAGACTGGGGAAGAGAGAGAGATTTGAGAAACTGCAGGTAACTCTTGTTCCAACAGAAGACTGCAAAGGGCCACATGATACCTCTGACCACAGCCAGCGGCCTTGCACAGCACAGTGAATTTGCACTGAAAGAGAACTGTACTTCTTGTAGTTCTTTCATGATATGTGTATGTTCAATGGTAATTAAACCACTGATTTAACTGATTACCTGGTAATCAAATACATACTATAGGCAATAGAAATATGCTTGTACTTTGCAGATATGAATAAAAATTATCTGTTCTTTAATAACTGAAACTTTATCAACGTTGTTCTGGGAGCCTGAGAACATGCTGCCATAAGCACATCAGCTTTATTATCACAGGACAACATCAGCTCACCCTATAGCACAGCAGCTAATGGTACAGACTCTGTTGCTAGACAACCTGGGATCAAATCTCAGGTCTACCACCAGCAAATTATGTGGTCTGAGGCAAATTTTGTTTTCACTTCCATATTTCACTTTCTGCATTTGTAATTTAGGAATAATACTTGCTCAGGGTAGAGTAAAGCATTTAAAATGGTGCCTAGCACATTGTGCTTGCTGCTACTAGTAGCACAGAGAGATTAACTCAGAACCATGCTATAATTATTGAGTACCTGCTGCTAATTAAGTATGGAGTTTGTCACAGAATGTGTAGTCATATATATTGTTCTAAATTTTTAACTGTAAAACACGTGACATAAAATTTAGCATTTTAACCATTTTAAAGTATATAATTCAGTGGCATTAAGTACATTTATGATGTGAAACCATCACCTCTATCTAGTTCCAGAACTTTTTCATTACTCCAAATGGAAACCCTGTACCTATTAAGTAGTCAGTCTCCTTCCCCTTAGTCTCTGGCAACCACAATCTGCATTTTGTTTCTATGGATCTGCCTATTCTGGATATTTCATATAAATGGAGTCGTATACATGTAGCCTTTCGTGTCTGACTTCTTTCATTTAGCATAATGTTCATTCAAGAGGTAACACGTATCAGTATTTATTCTTTTTGATGACTACTTAATATTCCACTGTTGGATATGCTACATTTTGTTATCTATTCAATGTCAATCATTGATAGACACTTTGGTTGTTTCCACCTTTTGGTTTTTGTGACTAGAGATGCTATGAACATTTATGCAGTGTATGTATTTGTTTGAATACTTGTTTTCAATTATTTTGGGTATATACCTGGAGATGGAACTGCTGGATCATAAGGTAATTCTATGTTTAATTTCTTGAGGGATGGTCACATATTTTTAACACTGACTTCCTTGTTCTTATAATGTCCAACTTTAAAAACAAAACTGCATGGACTTCCCTAGTGGTCCAGTGGTTAAGACTTTGTGCTCCTAAGGCAGGGGGCACGGGTTCGATCCCTGGTTGGGGAACTAACATCCCACATGACATGCGGCGCAGCCGAAAAATAAAATTAAAAAAAAACCCTGCCATATTAATTGTGAAAGAGATGTACCTAAATAACGACGTTTGCAGTCACTTTCCTGGCCCCCTGATTGTGCAGACAGATGAGTAGCTACCCTTATGAATAGTACTCAAACAGGAGTCATTTCTGATTGCATGACTGACTGCTCATAATTGCAGAAAAAGGTTATGTGGCAACGTCATTCATATTTGTGGGTTAATTTCAATATTGTTTCTAATATTTCCAGCCAGTACTCCTCCCAAAGTAAGAATAATGAAATATAACTTATGAAATGAATTGAAAATTGAACTTATTTTTAAGTGACCCCATTGACGTGTTTATTACTTCTCCAGTGAATTTTTGGTAACCACTAGAAAGCGTGCACCTTCCAACAACACTGATGAGTCTAACTCAGCCCTAGGAGGAGGAACCTGAATACTTATCCAATTACAAAACCTCTAGGGGAAGTTCATTTGGAAGAACTCAACTGTTTCCTACCCTGTACTCTTGATGGTAGCCAAATACAAGTTAGATGTCCAAACAGTAAGGATACAAAATAGTCAACAGAAATATGATCAGAAACAAATCTGGGATATTTTCATAGGAGCTAGTACAATTTGCAGACATGAAAGTAATTTTGAAACTTATATGAATTTTAAATTAAATACACACATATATAGATGTATGTGTGTGTATATATATATATATATTTTTTGCATGATGCAAATGTAGTTGATTTCTGGCAATGATAAAGAGTCACTCTGTGGTCACACTGAGTCAGTGGAAGCCCATGTGTTATAAATAAACATTTGGCTCTACCTAGCAGAGATATATCAAAAGTTGTACAGAGGCAAACAAGGCAGGCAAGCCCTGATCCCCTGCAGGTACCATGCCATGTGCTACCAATTACTTTACAATTCTGCAAAATGTATAACAGCAACCAGATTTAGGGCACAGGAAATTTTAGGAAATTTTATTATTAAACTCCACTAAAATGGGTCTGTTCACATGTTTTTCCCCTGAGGAAAGGAGGATGAGCCTAAGATTGTCTACACGTGAGTCATCTAACTCATTTCTCTCTCAGTTGGCATTTCTGAACTAAAGCATTCTGGCCTCACTGTCACCTGACAGCCTTAATAAAACACTCTTTAGAGAGTGATATGTATTTACCAAGAGGTTCGATGATGTCAGATAGGTTGTTGCAAGTTGCACAGGACCTCCACACAGTATATATGTACTGTCTCAAACTTTTTTTTTTAAATAAATTTATGTATTATTTATTTGTTTATGTGTGGCTGCACTGGGTCTTTGTTGCTGCGCGCGGGCTTTCTCTAGTTGTGGTGAGCGGGGGCTACTTTTAGCTGTGGCGCACGGGCTTCTCATTGCGGTGGCTTCTCTTGTTGCAGAGCACGGGCTCTAGGTGTGCGGGCGTCAGCAGTTGTGGCATGAGGGCTCAGTAGTTGTGTCTTGCAGGCTCTGGAGTGCAGGCTCAGTAGTTGTGGTGCACGGGCTTAGTTGCTCCGTGGCATGTGGGATCTTCCCAGACCAGGGCTCAAACCCATGTCCCCTGCATTGGCAGGCAGATTCTTAACCACTGTGCCACCAGGAAGTCCGTCTCTAACTCTTTGATGATCTTGCAAGAAGTGGCCTTTTGCAACTCCTAACTGAGCCTGGCTTTCCTAAGATGTCCACTAGGAAATCTATTTTGATTTCATAATCATGTATCTGACATGGGAAAACAAGGGAGAATCTTATTTCATTTGCTGCTGCTTAATGAGGTTTCGCTGAATAGAAAGCAACTAATTTTGTGCAGCGAGTTCTGAGATATACTATGAAAATGGAAGCTAATTTTAGAACATAATTCTAGACTTAAGGGAAACTCAATACTGTAGGCCACAAGTATAACTGAAAGCCTCTGAGGAAGGTATTTTCATATGAACTGTACTCTTAGAGCATAAATTCTGAAAGATGTTAGAGATTAGTTGCCATTGATGCAGTTGCTGTGACAATAACTGGTAAGCTTGAAGAAGGTTGATTTCACTTGATATTCTGCACCAGGGAAATATCTAATAACATCATCATCGACAAATACTTTGGAGATTTATCAAGTATGGGGCATTGGGCTGGGTACTGAAACTATAAAAAGACTCATTGAGACTCTTACAACTTAAAAAGAGATATTAGGAATATACGAATATTAAAAAAAAAAGAAAAAGCAATCCAAGGTAAACTACAAGATGAACAGTACCTGCCATCACTGAGGACAGAGAAAGTAAGACTTGATCTAGACATGATGAATGGTGGCCCTAGAGAAATGGAGCGGAGGGCACCTAGAGGAGCAATGATGAGGGCAAAGGCGTGGAGGGTGGATGAAAATGGCACGTCCAAAAAGGCAGTGTGGGATGGACAGACAGCAACAAGGTCATGTATCCAGGGCTGAGTCCTGACTCTGCCACCCACTGGCCATATTACCATAGCTATATGACTTTCTCTTTTCTCATCTCTAAAATGAGGATGATGATCACTAGATGGTATATGCTTTTCATCAGGATTAAATAAAAATAATTATTCGCTTATCCTTTTAGTCAACAAATCTTCATTATGCAACATAAAGATGCTCAGTAAAGTTAGC
Organism: Neophocaena asiaeorientalis asiaeorientalis; assembly: GCF_003031525.2. Classification (NCBI taxonomy): domain Eukaryota; kingdom Metazoa; phylum Chordata; class Mammalia; order Artiodactyla; family Phocoenidae; genus Neophocaena; species Neophocaena asiaeorientalis. The sequence continues at coordinate 304,127 of NW_020172717.1, forward strand.
TACTCTTACCCACAATGAGTCAACCCATTTGGAAAGAGCAAGTCCATGTGGGAAATTATTAGAGCCGGAAACTAGAGGGATAAGCCACATCAAATACAAATAGCAGCCACCATCAATTTACAGCCCCTCGATACTATCACTGATACAAAGACAAACCAATCGAAGAAATCGAACAATGGTCTCTTTCTAATATTTATCATCTGTACATTGCTTTGTTCAATAATTTCCAATGATTCTCTATTTTCTTGTTTGTTTTTAAGAGGGTAGGGGGTTAGCTGTAAAGAAGGTAGTCAAAATACAAGCTGTAAAAATAAAATCCCAAATATCCAGACATACAAAGGTTAGATTGGGCTAATAGAGCTCCTAATAAAAATTCGTTTTCCTAAGCAGTAAAAAAAAAACATATTAAAAGGGGTTTAATACAGTATAGACATAGATTCATAGGAATTTTCAAAAGGTCATTCATTCAACATGTGCTTACTGAGCTCCTACAGTATAGACATTGAATATGCAGTAAATGTGCTACCAATTTTATCTAGTGGATACAAACAATAAAGAATAATGCACAAAAATACAAGTGTGTTAAGTACCATGAAGGAAAAAGAAGACGGAAAAAAACCTCCAAAGAACAATATGGGAACAGCTAATTTAGACTGGGGTGGGGGGTCAGAGAGAGCTGCTCTGAGGAAGCAACGTTTGTGTTGAGACTTCTAGGACAGGCAGGGGTGAGCAAAGTGAAGGGTGAGGGCAGAAGGGTCCAGCTTTGGGCCCCGTGGTGGGAAAGAACCTTGGCTATGGGGCTGATGTACACAGTCCTCAAACACCACGCTGGTTCTGGTAAGCCTAGTTTTTTCTTTTGAAATGTGTATAAACCTTGACCACGATTGATGACTTCAAAGCTAACTTGGTCTGGATTACCGCTAAGATCCGTTGGCAGTTCTCGGAATAGAACTTTGAAAACTCCATATTTTTGGCTGCAGGAGTAGTCTAATTCTCAAGCATATATAGAAGGATGACTTACAAAAGACCCTCCAGCTTCAAGAGACCGCATTCACAAAAGGAAACTCAAATCGGACTGTGAATTTACAAGAAACCATGGGACTACGCTGTGCTCCAAGAATAAAATGGTAATAAAGAGTATAACAAAAGGTGGTAGAGGTAATTTTACTTCCTTATTAAGTGTATAACTCCTCCTCTCTGCTTGAACCACTTGCACCTGGCTCAGAGTGAGATGGCCAAAGCTCTTCCTGCAGCTCCAACATGGCAAATGACCACTGTTTTACCTCTCTCTGTATCTTGCTGAGTCAGCCTTTCCCCAAATACAATTATCACTTAAATCCAAGGGTAAAAGCTGCAGGTTGTCTGCACATGTCCTTACAGATGGTCCTGGGTATGTGGGTGCCCCAGGTATCCACATTAATGTAAAATCTAGTAGGCGGAGAACCAGAGGCCACCGTGAGCAGGCAGCATCTGGTGGGCAGTGATGGCAGAGCTAAAGCTCTACCACCAGGAAGGGTTCACGGTTCCTTGTACTCCATGCCTTTCCTAACCCCTGTAGAAAGGAGGGGCTGCTGAATTTGATTTGATTTTAATTTTACCTTCTGCCCAAACTGAAGATCAGTGACCAGCCCCTTCCCCTAATCACCTCTATCAATTTATGATACCTTATGCTCAGTAAAATGCTCTCTGAGAAGCTGCCAGGGAAAAGCCCAAAGTCTGTGTGTATGGGGTCTCAGGGGTGTTTTTTCCTTGACATTCTCAAAGAAAGTAGACCAAACTAAAGAATGAAAGGGATGTGCATGGGAGAAGTAAATGCAAATACAATGAACTGAGACAGGAGACAAGAACATCAAAGAGAGGGAGAAGATAGGAAGATTCATTATGAGAAAAGGAAGTCAAATCAAAGGAAATACAATAATGGGACAGTGTTAGTAATAACACAAGAAATCCAATGTTTTTCCCTCTGAATAGATAGAGCAAACAGGACCTGAATATAACTAGTGTCTGTCTTGGGACAAAAGAGAAAACAGAGGACGAAAAGGGTCTATCTCAAAAAAAAAAAAAAAAAAAAAACCTAAGTCAACTTTTTTTTTTTTTCATCAATTCTCTAAATACTCTGCTGGGAAAAGGAGATGGGAGTTCTTGGCTCAGAGTTACTGAAGCTTGTTATATATGACCCCAGTGACCCTTGAAGTTTGCATCTGTCACAACAGAACACACAGCTTCTTAACACACTGCCTTTGTCTGCCAGACTCATGCAGGGCTGTGGAGTGAGACACCCGAATAAGCCCATCTGGCGCCATAGCTACCAGCCTCCCTCAGTCTGAGCTTCCTTCTGTGGACAGAGACCCAGACTTGCAAATCTGCAGCCAGAAGCCTCCTTTCTGCCATTTCTTGTCTTCCGACTTTCTGTCCCTTCCTTCCTCACATGATGGAAACTCATCAATGGGTGCTAGAAGTGACCCTGCAAATAAGAGCAAATTGTTCACTTGGGTCTCAGAAAGGCGGCTGAAGGGAAAGAGCTTCAGAATAGCTTAATAGCTCTAAAAGCACTAGCAGTTAAACTGCTAGTTCTTGTTGGCACTATTCTTCTCATTCCAAAAACCCACTGAATACCAAAACGTTTACAGTTGGAGTCAAGACCTCCTCCCCGACCCTCATCCAATTACTTTGAGTTTTACAAATAAGCTAAGTGTGGCAGCTCTGGCAGTGACTGCAGCAGGTTCTGCCCAACTTTCCTGAGAAGCAGTTTGCTGCCTCCAGCCCTACCTAGATCACGAGAGCTCAGCAGAACTGTACAAGATCCCTCTCATGTGGCACCTCCCTTGGACCACAAATGCTATTACTCAGGCACTGTTCACTGCCAAGTTTGCATCTCCCTTACTTGGCCAAACCTTTTGTTGACATCCTTTGTCTGCTGTCTTCTCCATTCTCCTAAGTTTATACCTTTTAATTCCTTTATTGTGATTTATGTGGCATTTTAGTGGTAGTGGAGATAAACATGTGTTCAACCAACCATGCTTACTGGAAGTCTTGTGTGTATAAGGGATGCGGGAAGGGTCAGAAACCCTTAAACTGCATCTAAACTCTAGGTGAATGTGACAGCCAGTAAAAATTGACTGTCTAGAACAAGGCTTGATAAACTACAGCTGTTGGTCAAGTCTGACTCACTGCTTGTATAAATAAAGTTTTATTGGAACTCAGTCATGCCCCTCCATGTATATATTACCTATGGATGCTTTTACACCACAGTGACAGAGTTGAGTATTTGCAGCAGAGACCTCATCGACTGCCTCTGTCCAAAAATATTTACTACCTGGCCTTTTATAGAAAGTTTGCCAACCTCTAGTCTAGAATAAGCTGGTAACAATGATTAATATTGCTAGGATTGATGTAAATATTTTTCTATGTTTCAAACTTGAAGAATGTTAACATTTTTAAAATTATTACATTTAATCTTAGCCTCAAAGGGAATGCCGCAGCCAGGAAAGAAATATATTTTACTAAGGTATGGCAAAAAAATATCTTTTTAAAGAAAGGTACTGATCTAAATTCAATATCTTGTATCCGATATAGCTGTGAGATAAATGTTATTCATAGAGGGAAATCTGACAATTCTTCACATACTAAATTCATGTTAGTTGAGTAGCAGGTCTGTTGTTCCCTGTGCTTCAACAAAAATATTCCATTTAGAAGATTATCCTGCTTAAATTTTGCAGCAAAAGGTAGTTATAATTACACATTGCTGGCTTAAATTGTTAAACTGTACTTTTAAATTAGTCCACAATTTTCAAACCCAAATGTTCACTGTCTGATTAAAAAGCGAATCATCTTTGAAAAATAGCCCTTCCCGAAAAGGTCAAAATATTTTCCAATATAGTCCTGGAAAGAAATACATAAAATTTCTAACAGTGGTAAAATGGTAAGATTAAGGATGATTTTCTTTACTCCTTTCCCTATTTTGCAAATTTTTACAGTGAACATTATGCTTTTATAACTGTAAACAAAATTAACTTCTCTAGGAATTTTTTCCACTAGGAAATGGATTAGAATTGGGTTGTGCTATTGGTTGATAAATTCAATTAATCTACCAGCTGTCACAAAATTATCACAGTGGGCTAGCCTTCTGAAGGATAAGTGATGAGTTAAGTTTGTTTTATACATAAAATAATTTCAGGCAATCATAGTCTCAGAGGTACAAAATACTCAGAAACTAAAAACTGTGTCTGAAAAACATCCATTGGATATAAATAAATAGGCAGCTTTCTTCAGCTCACATGTCTCATTTTTAGTTTGAAGAATAAGATCATTTTCCCTGCAGGTGACACTGGCTGTGGAACTGTCCTGGGGAGAAGTCTTCACCTCGTCCACTGCTCAGCCCATGCCTTTCCTATATACGGGCGGTGGGGCACTGTGGGGAGTTAAACTGCGCCCTCACCCACCTCACCCCTTTTCTCCTACAGATGAAAATCCACATGTAATTAATGTCCATGATAGCTGGAGCCTGCAACATGAATACTGATTGAATTCGAGTTAAAAATACTAAAAGCTTTTAGGAGTAATGCTTTTTAGATGCATATCTCACTTAATTCTCAAATATGCAATGAATTGGCCATTATTGTGGAAGAGAGACTCCTGGCCCCAACTCTGGCTGCCTGAGCCCATGCTTCTAACAGCTCTACCCCACAGCCTCACTCCTGCACTTTCCCCTCTAACTGTATGAGTACCTATAAAGAAGCTCATTTATCTACATAGAACTAACAATGAGCAGTTTTCACTAATTCAGTACTTTCTTCAATCTATCAAATGTTTTGAAAAGTACCATGTACATATTGCCAGCAAATGACTAACCATTTCGCCTTTTTTTTAATGCTGAGTTTGAGATCTAATTTCTTTATTTGTGGCAGTCTCTGTGGGTTTTCAACCTCTTATGTTGCATAACAACACAATGAACTTTTCCTAATGAAATATCGGCGATCAACCTAACCGTAAGCGAAAAGTCACATGCACTGTGAAAGCCCACTTGGCGAAAAGAGATTCAGTTGCACCTTAGCCGTACACACGTCATCTACTAGGTCAGGTTCTGGGCAGGCCTGCTCCTGCTCTTCATTTGTTGGTTCATTTGTCTGTTCATTCATTCATTCACTCATTCATTCAGCCATGTGTGTTGAGCACCTGCTTTGTGCCTGGCACTGTGCTGGGCACTGGGGTAGAGAGGGTCCAGAGCTTGCTCGGCTGTAACAAGATATAGACTCAGACCCCTGTGCTGCCTGCTTCTTGTCTCAGTTGCTGGGGCTGGAGTGATGCCCCACTCCAGCCCCGTTTCTGGGACTCCAAACCCTGACACCCTCTCACAAGGTGTGTGAGAGTGGGGGATGTTAGATAATGGTTATTGAAACCAGTGCCCTAAAAGCCAAGGTATTGGAAACCTAAAAAAGGCACCCTGAGTCCTACTCTAGGGCCCAAGGAATCTCTTCAGGCTCCAAGTGGTACTGCTGTCCTGGACCTGGTCAAGGCCCCCATGGGCTGAGAAGACCATAGCTGGTGACCCAGGCTTCTGTTTACCCAGCTGGGAACTTCATGCAAGGGTAGAGAAAGGCTCCAGGAATCCCCTTTTCAGGGCACAAAGAAGCATTTTTGGAAGGTCATTCATCTGATGAAGGCAGTGATCTGTGACTTGAGAAGGCCTAAGCTGGCTGCAAGGACTGACTCCAGCTGGACACATTGCTGCAATGGATTTCTTTCCCTGGTCAGCTGCCCACCAAAGATGTCAACCTTGCCAGTCCTCCCAGGCTGGTGCTGTCAAGCACTGGGCCCCCCTGCACGGGGTGGGCAGGTGTAAAGGCAGCTGAGGGCTCCACTTGCTCTTTGGATACCGAGGACATTCACTGGGGACAGCCCACCGCCACACCACTCTTTAAGTTCTTTGTCTCCAGACACTCATCTGTCTGGACAATGTCAGCCCCTTCTGTTTGGGGGAAAGGGACAAAGAGTGAGAACACAAATAAATGATTTGCTAAGAGAAATTATTTGAGGCTCCCCCCAAGAAGGTGGTGATGGTGGTATAGGCTTTGGATTGGAAAAAAGAAGGGGAATTCTTCTCAAACACTTTAACTGATCTATTGTACCTAATCATTAATTTATCACAGGGGTGGTTCCAAGCCCACCTTGAGTAGAATGACCAGTCCCTATCTCCCTGTACAAACCTTGCCCACAACCAGCTGATTCTATGATTCCATGTCATCATTTTTTTTGTTGTTGTTTATGTTTTTTGTGTTTTTTTTAAACGGTAACTGAGATGGAAGAAAAAGAGTGTGACCAAAACCAGAAAAATATCTTTGTCTTCAAAAGTCAACAGGGTCAACATTTCAGCAATCAGGGTAGATTTCTTAACTATCAGCAAAAGTCATTTCTTGATGAGATTTTTATTATCAGTAAAATACTTCATATGGATCAGAAGAGTTTACCAAACCATGTCTTGATGGATTAAGTGAAAATGAATTTGAAACACATGGATTACATTTCCTTAAAATGTGCATGAGTTTGAAAGTTAACAATAACAATGCTTGACTAAAAAGCATTTGGGAATTTCTTAAGCCCCAAGAGTTTGAAAAACCAGTTTCTCAGTTGGACTTAAATAGGTACCATTAAGGCACTATAATTTACATTAAAGGTATTCGCAGGTAACACTTTAACAAACCAAGGATGGCAATATGCTATCATTTTATTCTTTGCTTCGGAAATTGCTTCATGTTTTAGTGCTTTAAATTCTCAAGTAAACCCTTAAATTTATATATATACTAAATTACTTTAAGAAGACAGAATAATTCTTCTTGCTGTCACACATAAATTAAAAATCCACGATAATCCAGGGAATGCAAAGTTAACCATGACAAAATTTCTGGAAGCGTTAACAAACACCTTAAGTGTTCAATGTACATTTGACATTGGAATTATGGAGAGGTCGTACAATATCAATGTTGTAAGAATATAAAGGATGCCTACGCTTGTCTTGATTCTTTTACTATAGATTCCATTACTTTTAAGAGTGCAAAGGCTTTGTTAAAAAAGCAATCAATCAAACAAACATAAACCCCCAGGGTATAATTGTATTTATGAAGTGGTGTTACTGTAAAATAAAAATTCAGTAGAAAGACATGATAGGGGATACAGGAATAGTCTCAACTGTCTACTTTACTGGAAAAGACAGCTTTATTTAAATATTTTCAAGGTTCTTTTTAGAAGAGCTTAGAAAAAATGATATAGATTTAGTAGAGAAAAGATGGTCCAAAGTACAATGACATCAGTTCCAATGAAAAGGAATGAAGGGACTTCCCTGGTGGTGCAGTGGTTAAGAATCCACCTGCCAATGCAGGGTACACGGGTTCAATCCCTGGTCTGGGAAGATCCCACATACCTCAGAGAAACTAAGCCCCTGTGCCACAGCTACTGAGCCTGTGCTCTAGAGCCTGCGAGCCACAACTACTGAGCCCACATGCCATAACCAGTGAAGCTCATGCACCTAGAGCCCATGCCCTGCAACAGGAGAAGCCACCGCAATGAGACACCTGTGCACTGCAACGTAGAGTAGCCCCCGCTCGCCGCAACTAGAGAAAGCCGGCGCGCAGCAATGAAGACCCAACACAGCCAAAAATAAATAAATTAATGTAACAAAAAAATAAAAGGAATGAAGGCCAAGTGGATTAACCTGTAAATATCAATGGTAGGTGTATTCACATACAGATACTTGTCTCAACCCATTTTTCAAGGTTTTGCAATTTGGAAAGCACACATTGCCTCCAGCATATTTTTGCTTAATTTTAGTTCTATGCATATTTTAAGGGAAATGTAATCCAAATGCTTCTAACTCATTTACACAACTTGACTAAGCATCACTGAAGACATATTTGATACACATGGTATTCTGCAGTTATTAAAATTACCTTCTATGAGGAACTAAATGCCATGTTCATAAAAAGTCAGAAGGTCACATAGTACAAATTCAAACATATACCAAGGAGTAGAGCTTCCGGGCTTCCAAGCTTACTTTTCCTTTTTAAAACTCATATCCTATGAGAAGAATCAAAGAACTGGAACCACAAATTCAGTGCCATAAACAGTCCAAATGACTGAGCCCCATATCCTTGAGTGTCCTTGTGACGAAAACTCATCTCCTCAATTAAGAGGTAAGCATTAAATGAAGAGTCAATTAATTAAATCACAAAGTCACTGTAAGGAAGAAAATTATATTCTCTACTACTAGGACACTATGGAATTTCTCATTCCTGCAGCAGTACTGCTTCTTAAACTTTAATGTGCATATGAATCACCTGAGGGATCTTGTTAAATTGTAGATGCTGATACAGTAGGTCTAAGATGGGCCTGAGAATCTGAATTTCTAAGTCCCCAGGTGATGTCAATGTTGTTGGTCCAGGGACCACATTTTGAGAAACAAGGCTCTGTTGCAGAGTTTCTGAGCCATTACCGATATTTGGGGCTGAAAAATTCTTTGTTTTAGTGGTCGGGGGGTCGGGGGGCGCTATCCATTCACTGCAGGATGTTTAGCAGCATCCCTGGCCTCTACCCACTAGATGACAGTAGCACCTACCTCACACCTCCCCAACCAAAAGTCCCCAATCTGGCCATAAGATTGCCTCCAGTTGAGAACCACTACTCTATTGTTGTGTTTAACTGTTTGTTGCATAATGTAAATACCTTTTTTGATGATCTAGATTCACTGGGCACAGCCTTATCAACCAAATAAATAAACAGCTATCTTTTTTTCCCCCATGAGCAATTATCATATTTTTACTTATGGACACTCCAGATTTTTTTAAACTAATTTTATTTCCCTCCTTACTATGGCCGCTAGAATGCTCAGAAATAAATTTGCAAACCACATTTAGAAACTGTGAAAATTTCCAGGGATACAGTTCTGAAAAATAACTCAACTACTGGATTTATTTCTATATGTTTGTTTTGTTCCCCTTAAACTGAGCAAATTATGTCTTTTTATTTTATTATATATTTTTGTAGGCTCCTTTCTACACAATTTGAAATAAGATTGGTTTCTGTTAAGTAAGGTAAACCAAACAATTTGAATAGAAATAGACCAGCTAGGACAGACACAATGCACTAATTTACTGATCATGATTGGTCATTGGCTATTTGATAGATACTGATAAATCTGGGCAGATAGTGAGACAGGCCTCAAAAGTACTGAACAATCAACTATACATCAATTAAAAAAAAAAAAAGGTAAAAAAAGTATTTAACAATCTGGCTTATTTTCTCCCAACAAACTATTATAAATTGACGGATACAGATATCTGGACAAAGCACAGAAAATTAACATAAAAGAAAAGTGTTTAACTTTACATTAGAAATATAAAATTAGCAATAAAGTTGAGGATGATTAAAAATGTGGCCAAAAGACAAATATCATATGATATCACTTATGTGTGGAATCTTAAAAAAAATGATACAAATGAACTTATTCACAAAACAGAAATAGACTCATAGACAGAAAACAAACTTACGGTTACCAAGGGGAAAGTGGGGGGAGGGAATAGGAGTTTTGGATTAACAGATACACACAACTGTATATAAAATAGATAAATAACAAGGACCTACTGTATAGCACAGGGAACTATATTCAATACCTTGTAATAACTTATATGGAAAAGAATCTGAAAAACTATATATATATAGTTTATATATAAAAATGAATCATTTTGCTGTACACCTGAAACTAACACAACATTGTAAATCAACTATACTTCAATAAACAAACAAACAAAAAGTTGTCAAATAACGAACGTTTTACATTTTGCCAGCTCTGACATAAGACACTTAGAATTAATTTAGAACATAAGGCACTTTAAAAAAGGACCTTAAAAATGATGCAGCTGAGTGCTTTTCAAGTTTCTTTAAGCTGTGGAATTCTTGGTTTAAACGCCTATCAGGAAGACCAACGTGTAACACCAGGTACATGAGAGGTGCTCTGTCTGCAGGGCAGAGAAAGAAAGATGGGGTGTCCGAGGCCCTTTGAAGGGGCCCCAATGGTCTTCAGGGAGCACAGGTTGAAATCTCATGACCTTGTAATATACTCTTGGGATAAATGTGAGGAACTGGTGTCACAGGAGATCAAGTAATCTGTTGGAGGAATTGGAGCTGCCCAACAGCAGAGTTAGGACCTCAACTCAATTCTATAGACTCTGGGCAGACAGGACTCTGAGGAGTCTGGAGTTATCACCTGGGTCCAAGTTATCAGCATGTCTCTTTTTTACTGAAGGGAGTTACAAAATTGTTGTTATAAAACTGTTACAAAATTCCAAACCTTGAAGAAATGTATACTTTAAAATGTGCAAGTTTCTCTTTCCCTCTCTTTTTTTGCACTCCCATATCCAATCTGATTCTTCAGAGAAAACCGGTGGTGACAGTTTTGATGGGTGTCCTTCTAGAACCCCCCCCCCCACACACACACAATGTAAATCCTTTTCTTTGTCCTGTTTCTTCTTAGCCAGCTCTATTTCTACTTTTTTCATGGCACTTATCACTTTCTAACATCCACCATACTTTATTTATTTATCATGTCTATTATTTATTGTATGTCTTTTCCTACTAGAACAGTCTCTGTGAAGGCAAGGATATTTGCCTGTTTTGTTCACTGATGTTTCCCAGTTCCTAGAATGATGCTGGCATGTGGTAGGCACTCAGAAATATTTGTAGAATTAATGGGTGAATTAATAGGATTAATAGGAAGAGCACAGAGGATTTTTAGGGCAGTAAAACTAGTCTATATGATACTACAATGGTAGATACATCCAAACAATGGAATATTATTCAGTACTAAAAAGAAATGAGCGATCAAGCCACAAAAAAGAACATGCAGGAAGCTTAAATGCATATTACTAGGTGAAAAAAGCCAATCTGAAAAGGCTACTTGGAAATTAGGGGTTTTAATATGAGAAACAGAATCGGAGTTTCTGCAATGGCATTATGTCTCCTGAATTTGTGGCCTATTTTAATGATGGCATAATTGATAATTGATGTGAATATTTCATCTAAAAATGAGTATTTTCCATAAACTATTTTTAAAAGTCCACTGAATCATTTATTATAAAAAGAAAAAATGCCTTTTATAATTTCTCACTGGTCTCTAATGTGGACAGGTCAAAAATGTTGACAGAGGAAACCCAGGGACTTGGTATGCTTTAATTAGCTCTTTTTCACTGACCCCAAGTGGGTCTGCCAATATGTGACATGAGGCTCTGTCTGCTTTAGACAGACTCATCTGCTCTTTGTAAATACGCACCTCTATGGCAATGGACTGTAACAAATAAATGCCACCAAATTATCAAACACCTGAATTCCTGATTGCCCACTGTGTGATTGCCTCCGTTTTTAGAAAAACATTTAAAAATCCTCCATCATCTAAAGTTTGATGGTTAATGTGGAGCAAACAAGAGGAAACTATCTTTTTTCCACCCACCCATTTCCTCTGTCATATCAAAACCCTTTACCCAGCCATATAATCTCTTCCCAGTTTCCTGGCTACCAGCTCTTCAACAACAGAGCTCAGAAATATAGATTTGCTCAGTTTTTAAATGAGATTTGATGATATCTAGGGACCATTTTGTTTCCCTACAGGGCACATACTGCCAGTTTCATAATGAAAGTAAATAAAAAAAAATAACATTCACTTTCCTGAAATTTGGTTTGTGGCAAATTGGATTGGAATGTACCCTTCTGCCGGGGACCATCAGTGGCTCAGGACCATTTTGTCCACCACTGTATGCTTTGGAGTAAAGACAGTCCCCAAACAACAATAACAGAAGACTGAAAATAATCTCTGAGTATGAGCTTCCCTAAAAAAAAGATAAAAATACTCACTACAGACATAAAAGTATAATGCCATATAGCCTTCTATTTTACAAATAATACATTTAGAAGTATATATTTAAGGAATATGAAATATGTCACAGCGGACTACTTCTGCTCCTAGCTATCTCCTCCTTTTCTTCCTCCTCTTTCTTCTTCTTTTAATGTGGCTACTTTTAGGGCGAGATATACTGCAAGGCACTCCTATGCATTTTTTGCTCAGTTTATGTACTTACTTTTGCTTCTGTTTATTTATTAGCACAGTCCCTTTAAATCCATTAGACACCTACCCAAGGTGGACACTATATTAGAGGAACTAACCATTTCAAGAGTTTAGTTGACTCATTTCATTTACTGACAGATAATTTCTCCCAATTTCCATACAAAACGTGCTTATCAATCTCACTTTGCACTGTTTCCTAGCTGGATGAATAAACATCTCATCCATAGATAATATCAGGTAAACCAAATGCAAGTATGCAAATAAGCAGCACACTTCTTTGTCCAATAGCACAGTTAGGGCATTTTTCTTTAGTCATTTATCTGAATGTGCAAAGGAAATCAAACTTTTTATTTTTTAATAAGAGCTTGTGAAAATATAACTAATGAGAAATAAAGTTATCTGATGCCCTCTAGTAGAACAAGTTAGGTTGTGGATTTAAGTGCATAACATCCTTACCAGTGACATGGTATCTGTCTAGGCCTTACAGCTACTCTTGGCTGGGGATGAACAAGGGCAGTGACTTGATGTTAACTTGATAGAGGAGTTCAGAAGGGGTCTTTTCATATTATTTGGGTGTTTCTCATGGGCCAATGTAGATTATAGAAAGCAGGATGTGTGTGGCAGGAGAAAGTGAAGGGGAGAACCCTGCCACCATCCTACCTGTCTTCTTTTGATTCAAATCCACTCTGGAGAAATGGGAACAGGTGAGTAGGTCAGTTAAGATAAATTCCAAGCACCAAGCACCAAGATAAATTCCAAAGCACCAAGAAAAATTCTCTAGAAAATTTTTTCCCTAACAAGTGTTCTCCAAACGAGTTCAGTGGACCACATCGGTGAAATGAGGTTCCAGAGAATTTGTGACATCTTCCTATTTTGTTGTTTTCCCTCTCAAATTGTGTGGAAAAACTTTAGGATTTTTCTCTACCTGCATATCTTACAACTCTTCCCATGGGTAAATGATTCTAATCCTAGGATTAAACCAATCTATTCTAAACAAGAAAGAAAGAAAGAAACCTCCCCCAGAACCATTAAGTGGATCAGTGTTATCATTATCCTCCAGATTGGACCAACTGAGGAGAAAGAGGTAAAAGACTGGTGTGGGCTTTGTCTCCTCGGTCATCCCAATATGAGGCTGGACTTGACTACATGCAAAATTTCAATAAGGAAGCCTTATTTATAATTAATTATGAAAACAGCACCTGCTTCTTGATATTTACAATGAGCTGTATTTTATTTTTGTATATTCTCATATCTGTTCGAGTCAAGAAAAATCAACTCATGTGGGTCTATTAGAGAAAGAACCACATTACCAGCTTTAAAATTAGCTTTCTGCAAGTCAGCTTTGCTGATGTGCTCTACAGATGGGATGTATTTTCACCCAATCAGGAAATACTTCAAAGCGAACCAAGGCAGCATTGATGGGTTCTTGTAAGATTTTATATCTTCCTTTATAGAACTCCAGTGATGGGCCAGATTTTCAAGGATTTATTTCAATATCATGTGCTTTGTTTTTAACCTCTAAATCATTTTTGTTCACATAAATGAATACCAGTGATTCAGATTTTTAAAATACCCCTTGGCAGATGAACAAAATTCCTCTGGTCTTTAATGTAAACATAATCAGGCAGGTATTAGACTATCACTCTGCACATGAATACATTAACTTTCAGTGGCTGGCAAACCTGCTCCTATGCCAGAGGTCAGTGGAGCCCAGGAGAGAATAACTGACTAGGGAATAACAGGCTTTCATACCCAAAATGAACTGCTGACCCAGCTTCAATAAGACCTGGGGTTTGACAATTTTTCCAGATATGATGATAGATTTGTGCTGATCTATTGCCCATTGCCTGTTCCCACTGTGATCAATATCATGCAGTAATAAGATGGCTGACTGAGGACAAGAATGCTATTTGTGACTTGATTCACCACATACTGAATTCTGCTGTACAGTGACTATGAGGCTCCTGTTCTTTCAACATATTTTATTACTGAAGTATTATGTTGAACCATATGAAAGTGATGTTTTTGTCAGTCAAAATAAGGAAGTTGAACATCAGTTTTTTTCATATGATTCAAACCAATATAAAAAGAACTTCTTTAAAGGATTGTTTTGTCATGTCCTTTTAGCACAGTCTATAATTGTTCTTAATTCTTTGTTGTTGTTCTTACTTCCTGCTGGCTTATTTGTCTTTTTAATAGCATGGAAGTGGTTTTTATGGTTCTCCTCTATGTTTCTTGACTACTTTGCATAATTTAGCAAGAAAGACTAAATATCCCTCTTTTATACCAACAATACATTAAACAGAACACAAATCCTAAGCCTAAATCTTTCTTCATTAAATTTTTAAGGAAAGAAACACAATATTGTTGAGCCGAGTGATCTCACGACAATAAGCAAAACTGTGTCAGCCAGACGACTGCTGGAGTTTTGCTGAGTGGTTTACACAATCTGAAATAATAACAATGTGTCCCCTGCAGTCAGTACCAGTCCCTTCTCCGTGGATGTATTTACAGTGAGTCATATAAATCTTCAATCCCTCACTCATATCTCAGTGCAAGGCATTTCCCAGGAACTTCCAGGAAATTACAAAAGCATGAATGAATCCAAAATGTCAACTTAAAAAAATACATTCTCAGTTCTAGGCCATGCTTGGTAGAAAACATGAAAAGAAAAAACTTTTTTTTTTTTAAGTAGAGATGATGGATTCATTCAATATTTTGTGAAAAAAACCCAAGTCACCTAGTTAACTCTCAATCTCCCAAAAGAATTCAAGGCCATAAGAAATATCATTTTGACAACCAGATGCTTGAAGTAACTCTGCCAGACTTCTTTCACATTTTCACAAGATTAAACCTCACCGTATAGTACATCTTTAATGATTTAAGCGAAACTTAAAAAACAAAAACGATTCCAGTAGATGAAAATGTATCTAACTTTATATTTGCTACAGATGTCCTCTGTCAAACTGGGAAATTCACTTAACCTTTCTTATACTAAATTCTCCAACATGTGTGTTAAATACATAGATAATTAGTGAAGCATGCAATTGTTAAGAGTGTGTTAATTCAGTCGTATTGATTTTAGCCATTCTCAAGTCCTGGTGTACTTAATTATCCAAAATTATATTGAATAGGAGCAATATCACTTTTATTGTTACCATTTCAAAAAAGAGTTTTAAGAAGGCTAATCAATAAATTAATGTAAACACTTTTGAAAATGTCAGATTCCCTAGAGATCACCACACTAAGTGAAGTAAGCCAGACAGAGAAAGACAAATATCATATGGTATCGCTTATATGTGGAATCTAAAAAAAATGATACACAATGAACTTATATACAAAACAGAAATAGACCCACAGACATAGAAAACAAACTTATGGTTACCAAAGGGGAAAGGGGGAGGGAGGGATAAATTAGGAGTTTGGGATTAACATATACACACTAATACATATATAGAAAATGGATAAACCAACAAGGACCTACTGTATAGTACAAAGAGCTATACTCAATATTTTGTAATAACCTATAAGGGAAAAGACTCTGAAAAAGAAAAGATGTATATACACACACACACATATATATGTATAACTGAATCACTTTGCTGTACACCTGAAACTAACACAACATTGTAAATCTACTATACTTCAGTTTTTTAAAATAAAAATGTCAGATTCTATACAAACATGCTAAACAGTAATATTTGTCATTACAAAATGCTTGAACCGCCCTTTTCCTTTGGTAGCATGAGAATCCACCTTCCTCTGATATGGAGTGGGAGAAGGGAATAGAAAGTAGGGTATGAAAAAACCCTCCTAGTACCTCAACATGAAAGGGGATGATGGTCAGTGGGTGGGTAAATATAAATTGGATTCCCCATCCTTCAGCTGTGTTTCTTTCTAGAAGAGAGGCTGCCTGGCTTTTTCTATGAGAGCTGAAACCTGTGAAAAGATGTTATGTCCTAGGAGTGGGCAAGGACCTTAATCTAAATCTCAAGGGAAGAACATGGCTGCTGCTTAAGAGTGACTGTAGGAAAGATCTAATTAGCCCGAGAGTGCCTGCAGCCATCCACACCTGCTCAACCCACTACCAGAAGGGTAAGCCTGCCCTGGGCACTCTGCCATTTTAGTACCTGTGTCTCCAACCCATCATCTTTCCCGGGGCCAGGACTAGGGCACAGAATTTAAAGGAGCACCAGAAAATTTAGTAGTCAAGATAAATAATATTTTTAAAAATCAAAATTAATACAAAAAGTCCATGATAAACAAAATATCAAAACTGTAAATAAAGACATGCTCAATATTACTACTTACCTCCTTTTGCCTCAGCTCATTATGGCTTGGCAAGATGTTGTTACTAATTCTGACTTTACTTAAAATTTTATTGAGCTTTTTTGGCATCTCCTTAAATGGGGCACCTCAGGGAAGTTCCGGCCCTGACATTCTTTTCTTACTTTGTCTGTTGTTTTCTGACTAGCTCACACTCTCACTGGCTCCTGACCTTACATCACCTCCTGACTATGGCTTCGATCTTTTCTTTCGATAGTCTAACCTCCAAGAGATCAGGGAGTGCATCTGTTTGGTTCATAACTGAACCTTTGGCACAGTGCCTGGCATACGGTAGCTGCTTCATAAGTGCTTGTTGAATGAATAGAAGGAAAATCTCTTGGAGCTCAATGCTGCCCATAGCTTTCTTGCTTGATTATGTGGATTGAAAATGCCTCTGGTTGGACACCTACCCCAGAGTCTATTTTGGGGGCCACATATCCCTTTCCAGAATTTTCCTGAACACTATGAATGGGAAACCAGAAACAATATATTTTGAGGTTTGAAAAAATCAGAGTTGGTAGATTTAGGTAGATTCAAATGCAATCAAAAAGATGATTAAACTTACTGGGGAAAAAAAGCAATTAAAATAATGTAAGGGTATTTTCAAATTATCTATTTTGCAAAAGATCCAGAAGGGTATGGTGATTTACATTACTGGAGCTTTATTTTTTTGTTTTTTCTAGCGATACCTAAAATTTCTTAAGTTTGGTGAGTTCAGGTCACTTACCTTCAATGGTACACTGGTCAGGGACTGGAATCTTCTTTCCCATTTCCACAGCATATGCTTTCACTTTACTGAGGTTTTCCTTTAAGTGCAAATAGAGCTTATCATGGTATTCTACAGGCCTTGAGGTTGTATCTGGAGTTTCTTCCTGATAGTTTTCTTTAACTGTTTCTGGCAAATTCTCAGATTCTATATGTATAATACTTGGGTGTGAAACTGAAGAATTTACCAGTTGTGATCCATCAGTGTCTCCCTTAAAGGGCGACCTGTCATGTCCTTGGCCAAGTGGGTCTATTTCTGAAAGAGAGATGCTGGCTGGCGTATCTCCACTCTCTACAAATTCCCCATCCTCTGAACTCAAGTCATTCGTTAGCGCGGTGTGCAAAGCCAAACTCTTTGACCTACAATACAAACAAAGGGAAGGCTGAGGCAGGTAAAGAAGCTGGGCTACCATTTACTGACAAGAAAAAGAAAGAATAATAACACTGGGGCAAAAGTTACTTCCTCTAGAGTGTGAAACTGAAAATTGGTGCTATTAACAGAATTTGATAAAACATACACATTATGTAATAAGCTAAACCTTTGTAGATCTAGGCTACCTCCCAAAACAAAGATTTAAAAATCAGTTTCATGGCAAAAGTGCCTGGGAAATGGTGAACTTACATATTTATATTCTTTTTTCTACTTTTGCTTCTGCTTTTTCATCAGAAATCAAGAAAAGCTTTTGACAGTCATTCTCAATATCAGCATATTTATATTTAAGAAGTGTTTTAAAAAAATAAACCATAGGTTTGTGACTTTTATTTGAATTCTCCTTTTAATATAGCAAGCTTCTTTGGATAACGAAAGCACTGTGGATGAATTTTGCTATAGGTAAAAGATATTTAAAAACCACTTAATAAAAGTGTGATAACAAAACTAATAGCAAACATGAAGCACATATTCTAAAAACCAGCCAAACAAAATTTATACCTATTAAATCTAATGTCTTTTCTTTCCTCCTTAGAAATTTGGTCCAAACTATATCTTCTGATTGAGCCAGGGGTGTTGCCCTCAGCATTTATTTTCTCTTCAAAAGCCTGTATTTTAACCTGGAGCTTTTCATGATCTTCATTTTCATCAACAGTGAGGCTGGCTTCTTCCAGCTTCTCAAGAAATTCGATTTCAGTGCTGAGTTTTCTCCTAAAAGAATGAAAATCATTGCATTCGATGCTCATCACATATACCCTTCAGAACAATGTTAACTGCTAACTGCTTCTTATTCAAAACTGAAAACTGTACATGCTCACTTTTTTAATTTGTCATTTGACAAATATTTATTGAGTAACTACTATGGACACAGGTCTTTGAAAATGCTTCTACAGTGTATTCTGCCAGAAGTTTAGAAACATTGGTGTTTATGGCAACTTTGTATTAGAAATCCTTTTGAAGGATTCAGAGGATGAAAAGCAGTTTTTATGGTCATCTACCATATTCTTATCTAGCTTTCCAAAGCATGCTTTCATATGAAATTCATGCCAGGAATTTTCTAGAAAACTTATATATGCTGATCTGTTTGTACTGAAATTATTAGAATAAGAACATTTCAAATGGACTATGTAAACTCATGGTTTTGTTATTTTAAGGAAATCAGTGGGACTCTTCCATTTTATGAAGCAAGAAAAATCTTTCTGAATTTTATTATGTTGGAGGAAAGAGGTTTTCCATGAATGACATTAATAGTTCCAAATATCTTGCATAGTAGAATTTATAAAACACTCTGTGGGTCATTAAAATTACCTCCTTTAAGGCAGGGGCTATTTGTGAAATAACTTTGTTACCTCTCTGAGGGCTAACAGTGGCTTAGATAGAGTAAGATCCCACAGACAAGCTGCAGAAATAGCTCACTGATGCTCACTGAGGTGCTGAATGATTAGAGAAAAGTAGTATGCATTTATATTCCCTTACCTGCCTTCTAATATCGAGCCAGACTAGAGCTACTTTAATTTCAATTTAATAATCACTATCAATCATATAATTTGGGGTTAGGATTAATTCTTTCCTTATAAACACAAGGGTTAATAATCTCTAGGAATCCATTCACCAAGATGGCTTAAGAATTCTGTTGGTTGTCTGTGTGTATTTACTTGGTTTTCGTATTTTTCCTAGAGGTTGAGGGAAAGCGCCTCAAATTCACAGAAAAATCCTGGCTTTTTCAAACATATGGCTATTTTTCCATAAGGGCCAAAGTAAACCTGTCATATTTCTTAAGTTAGGGTGAGAAAATAAAATTTCGGTTTTCTTAGCGGCACTGCTATTTTAGGGAAAACCAATATAGAGGGGCTGCTGATGATTTTTTTTCAGTTACTTTCCACCTATTCTGGGGCCATGTCTGTGGTGGGCATTGTTGAAGGGTTGGATCCTGCAGCTTTTCTTACTGGCCCAGAGAGGGGTCCTGGCCTTGAGGGAGGGTTCCTAGTTTTGGGTCCTCAGGGGTTGGAGTCCTCCTGTTAGTCGAGCCCAGGGAGAGATGCTGAAGGTGAAAACTGGGAAGGAGAGTAGATCATACATTAAGTAATAGGACACTGTTTATTGTGTAATAAGCTATTTCTGAGAAAATTTAAATGCATTTTTAATATAACTTTTATAGGCTTCCTATGGTTTTGCATAGATAATGAAAAACTTATTTTCCATCCCATGATTGAGTGAAATATACATGAGTAGATTTCAAGAACTAGCGCATGGGAATAAATGCTCATCTTGAACACGTTTCCCTTTCTGACACACATAAGATACTGGCTGCCCACAAACACATGGGAGGTTCTTACGTCTTCCAGCCAGAAGATTCTAAAAGCTGAATTTTTACTCCTATTCCAAATAAAATCAAGATAGTGCTGTCATTGGATGGTATTTTAAAAACCATCATGATTACAAAGGTTAATTTTAAAAGATCCTTCTCAAGATGAGAAATTTGGGGGCAGTATTTATTTTCTATCTATGTTAGTCCATGTATAGTCGCCAAACTAAAGTATTCCTCTGGCTCCTTGGAACCTAATCACATTTCAAAAATGAAAGATACCTTTATTTTTGAACTTTATTTTAGAAATTTCTATAGCTGGGATTATTAAAACTTAAAAATTTGTGAAGCACAAAGTATACCCCAATATGTATATATCAGATGTTGAGCATTAAACAAATTTTTAAATCTCAAAACATACAAGTTGTTAGAGGTATAGTTTCTTATGCATTTACTAGTTTTTTCTTTCTACATAAAGCTCTGGGTTATAACAACAGTTTAAATAATAGCATTTTCTTCCAAAAAACTTCAAATTTCACATGATTATAGTAAATCTCCCTCAATAATTTTATTGGATCAGTTTCTGATTTTTTTAAATAAAATTTTCTTACTTATGGATATCTTTTATTTCATGTCCTCTTCATACCAATTTCCCCATCTACAAAATGGAGATAATAACTATACTTAACTCATAGGGTTGTTGGGAAGCTGAAATGACAGAATCGGTGTGAAGCACTGTTCCTAGCACAAAACAGGAAGTCAGGAGATGTTAAATTTTATTATTATTATTAATTGTTATTATTATTATTACTCCTCTGGAAGCTTTATCTGTCCTTGTCTAGGCATTGTGTTAATGTAAAAAGAAAACACCAATGGCCTAGACGCAGGCAGATCAATATTCCATATCCTGGAAGGTACTGATGTCCCCTGGAGAATGCTACAGCATCAGACTTTAGGAGAGGACAGTCACTCAGCCCCCTTTCCCTGCCCCTGTCTCCAGTCACCAAGTGTGGGCTGTTAAGCACCATGGACTGTGTGAGTCAGAGCTCTCGTACCTGGGAGTATGCTTTCCTTCACCTTCAGATTGCCTTACAGCATCCCTGAGGGGACTCTGGGCATGAAAGAAGTTATGGGTTAACCCTAGACATCCGCTGACCCAAGAGGGTTAGGTCAGGTGCCTCTGGGGCAGGTTGCCAGGTATCCAGCCAAATGTGAATTTCAGATAAACAACAAATATTTTTTTTAGTATAGGTATGTCTCTAATGGGACATAGTAAAAAAATGTATTGTACTATACTAAAATGATTATACTTATACTAAAAAATTATTTGTTCTTTACCTGAAATTTAACGGGATGTCTTATATTTCTATTAGTTTCATCTGGCCACCCTATTCCTGGGTAAATCCCTGCTGCTCAATGGGTAGGGAACTATAATGCTCATCCTTGTTCCCCTGTGCCTGGCACAGTGCTTGACACTCACAGGTACCTGAAGTGTTTGCAGAATAAATGAACTGAGACCACCGACATCTCTGAAGCCAGCCTGCTCCCTGCACCCACAAAAAACCCTCTGGAGGTCTACCAGATGTCTGTGAAGCACCGGCTGCTTCTCCTGGTCCTGGTCTCCCCCTACTCACAGGGAGGAGGGGATGGGGCAGTGTCGTTTGGTAAATATCAACTGTGGAGAGAAGCAAGGAGCAAGAGTAGGAGTGAAAAGAGGGATTTGCAAAGGACTAAATAAGTAAAGAAGCAACAATAAAATGTCTGGGCCAGAAAAGTAATCTCTAGATATGAGGCTGATGAGTGTTACTGATGAGTAGGTTTCTCACCACAAAGAATTTCTCTCTTATACACGATCTTTCTTGTTTTTATGATTTAGAGATTTTGTAACACAGGAGTCATGGGATAGGGGTGGTAATGAAGGGTCTCCAAGGTAGCCAAAGCCACAAGATGGACCAGAGAGAATTTTCTGTTACTGACCATCAATCCACCTGGATTTGTCACAGAGTTTTGCTGGCAGAGAATTAGGAGAAGTTTTTGTTCCAATAGGTTGAAAGGTCAGAAAATAGTAGGTAGAAGTTTGAATTTATAAAAAAAACTCACTGCTCTTTGACTTCTCTTGGTTTTTAAATTTAGTATAAATAGGAGAGAATTGTTCAAAAACAAAAATCTTTTAGAGAGAGAAACTCTGCATTCCTTTTAGAGCAAAGAAATGCATCACAAATGTGAAAGTATGGGTGGAGAGTGGAGGTCCCGGTCCTGTTTACATTTATTTGTGGGGGCCAGGGAGTTGGGCTCATGCAAGGGGGTTGTTATTTTTTTTTCCATTTGTTGCTTTTAACTCCAGAGGTAATTTTACAGAAATCTTTGTCAGAGTTCTATAATCCCCTAAATATTAACTTGGCTTTAACTCAACATGCCACATTACAAGAGGCTCAGATGATTTCCAGTCTGAACAGTTTTTGGTGTCTATTGCCAAGGTAAAGTTTGTCAAAGCATCTCTAGGGATACCCAGGAGGGGCAGGGGAAGTCCTAATTATCTCCCTCTTGTGTGAGCGGGACTCCCCCTTAGAAACGAATTGGTCCTTGGGCAGTTCACTGCTCTCACTAAGCTAGGAGATGAGACTATAAAGCTGACAGAGGTGGAGAGGTTGGCAGCCTCTCCTCCTGGCTCCTTAAATCAAAGAAAAATAATATTAGTTAACTTTTGATGAGCTTGGCTTATGATCCCATGCCCAGGATATGTATCCTGCAGAGTTGAGCTTGTTAGAGGAGAAGTAGGAGAATATGATGGACCAAATCCACATAGGAGTCCTAAATTCTTAGGATGTTATGTTCCCTACTCTTCAGCAGTTTCTTGGGTCATCAATCATCATAAGAATGACAGAGATGATCCCCCAGCTCCACGGCACTGTCATCTGTTTTGGAACTGAAATGAGTAATGCCTCTGGAAAAGCTAAAATTGAATACTAAGGGAAAGGACAATGTTGAATCCAAATTCTTGGTACTCTCTTCTGCCCCTGACTGCCTCAGTGCACAAGAGCAGAGACCAGCAGGTGCTCAGTTATATGGGCACCAGAACATAGAACTCGCTGAAATGAAATGACTCCATGGTTTATTTCATCCACAACAAGATTCTTTTTAGGGGCTTCGAAAGGAGAGCGTGGCTGGGAAATAGACTGAATATGGCCTTCCAGGGAAAAGATCTAGGTTTATGACTCCAATCTCCTGTTGGTGACAGGCAAACCTCTTTATGACTTTTCTGTTATCTAAAAATGGGATCAATGATACTGTATCACCAGATTGCTGAAAACATTATACAAGATAATGGATTTGACAGTGTAGCCCAATACAGAATGGGCATGAAAATGTCAAATGGTAAAACTCTAGGTGGCTACTGCCCAATGTGGACATTTGATACCGAAAGAAGGCAGCTTGTACAGGTGATACCAAACCTGGAAGATAAGCTTCTTCTTTTTCTAAGCCAGGAAGGACCATACAGTCCCTCCTACCTCTGCAGCATCCTAAAGACTATGGACTATAGGAGAGCAACCCTCCCTACTGTGTGAGCATAGAAGGACTGGGATATAGAAATGGTCGATTTTTAAAAAATCTCTGTACTTCAAGGATGAATTCTGAGCAATTGCAGGCATGGAGAGAGAACGTTCTGCTAATAGAACAAAAGTTTAAAAGTCCTGATACGAGGAAGTGATCACTCTAATACAGATGCTCAGTCATTTGTTCTCTTTTCATTAAACCAACACAAGAAGGAATGAGACACAGAAAAAGATCAGCAAAAAGTGCAAAGCCCCTGCCCTTGCTGCTTAAAGTGAGGCTGCTGGACCAGCAGGATCAGCATCACCTTAGAGGCTGTTGGAGATGCAGAGTCTCGGGCTCCATCCCAGACCTGCCGAATCAGAGCGTGCACTTTAACCCAATCCCCAGGTGTTCCAGTGCATATTCAAGTTTGAGAAGCACTGGCCCAGGCACTGAAAGAACAGAATCTTAAGCAGACCAGGGCAGAGGCACTTTCCCTTAATCAAGCAAAGCTGCCAGGGGTTTCACTAATTCTGTAGTGAGGTGAGACTTAATAAACTGTGTGTGGGACTTCTCTGGTGGCAGAGAGGTTAAGAATCCGCCTGCCAATGCAGGGGACATGGGTTCGACCCCTGGTCCGGGAAGATCCCACATGTCACGGAGCAACTAAACCTGCGCTCTAGAGCCCGTGCTCCGCAACAAGAAAAACCACCACAATGAGAAGTCCGCACACTGCAAAGAAGAGTGGCCCCCGCTCGCCACAACCAGAGAAAGCCCGCGCGCAGCAAGGAAGACCCAACGCAGCTAAGTAAATAAGTAAGTAAATAAATAACTGTGTGTTATTTGGAGTGTGGTAAACTGTATGCAGTTCCCTCACATTCCATAGCTTTATCCTTCTCAAGCCTTCCAGGGTCTTTATCAGTTCTGAGGTAAAGGTACCTTTTCACTTTTTGCCCCTGACAGATACTGGTTCAGATGGACCCGGAATCATCAGTCAAGGCTCCCGAGCCTAGAATGGGCAAACCTGGTGAGCGGCAGCCTTACCAGAAGGCTGACAGATCCTAATAAATTGTCATCTGGATGTGGCACAAGTTACAAAAGCACTTTGAAAATTATAAGAGAGTACAAAAATGTAACATAGTAATGTCATCAGAACACTCTGAATCAGGAGTGAGAATTGTAGAGACAACACGCTCCTCCTTTTCTAGGCTAACTTTTTTTCTGGGAACGTGAGCAGGTAATGGGGGCTGGCCATGAGGATTAAGGGGAGGGTATCTGCCATGAAATGCAACCACTGGGCCT
Organism: Neophocaena asiaeorientalis asiaeorientalis; assembly: GCF_003031525.2. NCBI lineage: Eukaryota > Metazoa > Chordata > Mammalia > Artiodactyla > Phocoenidae > Neophocaena > Neophocaena asiaeorientalis. The sequence goes on from NW_020172717.1 coordinate 328,895, forward strand.
GAAGAGGGAAAAAGGTAAGACGTTGTCACTCACCATCGTTTAATACTGGAAGAGCAGGGCAATGGTTAGGTTATCCTTTTTGATACATCCCCTCATCCGGTCTGCCCATTCTACTAGTGAAGCAGGCCCTTTGCCATCTCCATTTCACAGATGGAGTAGCTGAGACACAGAGACGTTGACTAATTTACTGAAGATCAACTAGTAAACCCAGCATTAAACTCAAGTATCCACCTCCAGGGTTCACCCACTTCATACCCTCTTCCCCCTGCCTCTCAGTAGGTGTTTCCTTCAGTTTGCCTTTGACTCTACCACAGGAAGAAGCAATACATATTTTGGGACTGGTGATAGCACAGTAACCAACAAGAATTATTATATGCTAATGCCGCCGAGTAACATCCTGTGGGAACACACCAGAACGGAGTTGACATATAATCACTGAGCAACCCTTCACAGAGGTCTGAAAAATAAATTCTGGTGTCCCCTTTAACAAAAACTGAAAGGTGTTCAAAACTCAGGAAACAGCATGCAAATAGCAACTTCAGAGTTCAATTATGATGGATACCAAAAAGGAACAGGGAGCTTTTGGGGAATGAAAATAGCAAACAGCTGGGTCATCAGGGTCAAGTAGAACTGTTTTTCTTTTTGTTTGTTTGGGTTTTTTTGCGGTACGCGTGCCTCTCACTGTCGTGGCCTCTCCCGTTGCGGAGCATAGGCTCCGGACGCACAGGCTCAGCGGCTATGGCTCACGGGCCCAGCCGCTCTGCGGCACGTGGGATCTTCCCGGACCAGGGCACGAACCTGTGTCCCCTGCATCGGCAGGCGGACTCTCAACCACTGCGCCACCAGGGAAGCCCAAGTAGAACTGTTTTATCCTCAGCGGTCACCCCTCCCACAAGGGGCCGTCTAGGGTCAAGTCCCTCTCACCTCTCCTCCCACAGCACAGGTTCTCCTTTCCTCCAGACTAAAGCTCTGCTGTTCCCTGTCTTGTTTGAAAGGGAAAGCCAAACCACAGAAGCCTGATGAAAAGCTATTTTCTCTTGTGTGTCCTGTGTTTTGAACACAGCTGTGAAACAGGAAAGGGGCCTGGTCCCCCCGGCAAAGGTGTGACTGTGCCGCTCACACTCCGGGCAGGGCTGTCCACACTGGCAGAGCCAGCCCCTCTGCGGCCTTGTGCTCCCTGGGGCTGTTTCATGGGCTCCAAAGCTGGTAATGCTGTCTCCCACCTACCTCTCTTGCTGATAAATGAATTCCTGAAATACCTTTCCAGACCTTCACATCACCATAAATGCTGCTTTAAGGAAGGACAAATGGTGGAAGTAAATGAACAGCAGATGGAACGTAAATGGTACCACATGACAGACTTAACTTCTTCAGTAAGAAGAGGGGCAAAAAACCGAAGCCCTTCCTTCCCTACACATGGAGGAGTAACAAGAACCACAGCTACTGCCACAAATGGTTGTTCCAATTTTCTTTTTATACAAGTGACCACCCTAGACCTCCCTAGATTGAAAACATATACATGTTTTTTATGAAAACTCTGGTTACCTTGGTGGGGTGAAATTGCATTCAGCTTTTCCTAAGCAGGGGGCAACACTGACCAGAACATCACATGTTTTTAATTATGGTCCTGAACCTCCTTATGTGCATTTTTTGAGCCAACAGTTGCTCTCAAAGAATCAATTTCTCTTTGTATAAACATGTCTTGCCTAAAAAAGTGGGAGCTCTTGTAAGCACTTTTAAGACTCTATTTTCCTTCCACAGTGCATAGGCTATGAATATTAGCTCTGTCGAGTTTGGGGGAGACTGGAGGGTAAACAGAAAGATGCCTAGCACTTCAGTGCAGGACTTCAGGTGTGGAGGAGTGGAGAGGCAATGTGAGCTGTAGCAGGGCAAAAGAGAGAAGGTCACCATGGGCATGGGTGGGTGGGGAAGACCTCCTGGGGAAGGGATACCAAACTGGAGTCCTGGATAAGAGCAGCCTTCAGTGGGAAGAGAGGCACAAACAAGGCATTCTATTGATAGGAGGTAATAATAAAGGTTAGTGTGGTATCACTTTGGGGAGGAACAGGCAAGTCACCCCTGACATTCCTTTAAAATTCCTTTATTAATGAAGTACTGTGAACACTGTAAATCTTGTACACACTACAATTTGAGATACACTGGACTACACTAAAGGAAGAAATGAAAGAAAACTCTATGAGCTGATGTCTGGGCATTTACACTATTGCCCCTCGAAGAACTACCATGAACCTAGAGGTGAGTAGGGGCTGGGTAAAGAATTTTACTTTGGGGACTTCCCTGGTGGCATAGTGGTTAAGAATCCACCTGCCAATGCAGGGGACACGGGTTCGATCGAACCCTGGTCCGGGAAGATCCCACGTGTCGTGGGGCAACTAAGCCCGTGCTCCACAACTACTGAGCCTGTGCTCTAGAGCCCGCAAGCCACAACTACTGAGCCCGTGCGCCTAGAGCCCGTGCTCTGCAACAAGAGAAGCCACTGCGATGAGAAGCCGGAGCACCGCAACGAAGAGTAGCCCCCCGCTCGACGCAACTAGAGAAAGCCTGCACACAGCAAGGAAGACTCAACGCATCCAAAAAAAAAAAAAAGAATTTTACTTTGTTCTTGCCCATCCACAAAGTCTTCTCCACTATGCTTTAGTATGAAGCCTCTGTAATCCTAATATATATTAAAAGGTGTTGTTGTTGTGACGATGTAACAATATAACATAGTAAAAGCTCCCAGACCTGAACCCATCACATGGTAGGAGCTGGTTAAAAGCTTGATCAGACTCAGAAACATGGCCTTCTCTGAAAAGCTGGAGAGAAGAACCTGGCTCCCTGCTCTCTGCAGTTTGGCTGTGGACTCGGTAAAGAGCCATCACTCCTAAACTCTTGGGCTGTGCCTTCAGAGACTGTGTATCACACCAGGGTTGGGTTCTGATGTGATTCCCAGATGTCAAGATGGGAACTCTGGAATGACAGGTTGCAAAGGGTCTCACAGTTGGAAAAGGGTCTCTGCAGTCCATGTTGCTTTGCTATACATTCCAGACACACATTGACTCAAATCCCCTGTTCCACCCTGTCATCCACTTCTTTGATGTTCAATGCATGAAATTTAGAATAAAACAAAACTCTGGGGTGACTCCAAGGAGGGGAGATGTCCTGGAGTCCTTTCCTTGTGAACATAATCTCCTTATTCTATCTTCCCTTCATTCTCTCCCACATACTGTTGTTTCATTTCCTTCCCTCCACTGTGTCACTGCTTTCCATTTACAGGTTTCCCCCGCTATCTGAGCATTCCTATGAAGCCTTTCCTAAGCTGAAATGGGTATAAGGTGAAGAAGCAATTACCTTTTTTTTTGTAAAAGTGAAAACCCTCTTTGGATTTCTTTCTGTTAGCAAAAACAGATACAATTGGCCCTCCATATCCCCCCATCCACACCCTCAGATTCAACCAACCACAGAATGAATTCTGAATTTTGATCTGCAATTGGTTGAAACTGAGGATGTGGAACTAGCCTATACAGGGGCCAACTGCGCTACACCATTTTATAAAAGGGACTCGAGGATCGATGGATTGATGGCTTTTGGTATCCGAGGGGTCCTGGAATCAAGACGACTGTACTAATGTAGGTCTTCCCTCAAAGCAAAGGAGCGTAAAGTGAACTTTTGAAAAGTGAGGGATACCTGTATCCCGAAATTAGATTTAAACCTACCGAATAGGTTTTGACTATATTTTACCTTCCATTGCCTACGCCTCACGTCCCACCTGATTCTTAAAAACAAAGAATAAACACAGTCTCATCACTACTATCACCATCACCACCAAAACAACCAAAGAACATACACCCATTTAATCAAGCCAGAGGTTAATGCTTTGTGTTAAAACTTTTCTTAAAGGTAACTTTCTCCCCCATGACTTTGATGGCTTTGGCTAGGGTGTGAAAGCTGGATCTGAGGGAACTGTGACCCCCCCACCACCACCCAGGCCTGGGACTTAGGGCTGTGCCAGGTGCCCTTTCTCCTTTCCCTCTGCTTTCCCCTTGTGCCTTCTTCCTGGCCCCTCTTTCTCCCTACCTTTTTCTCATTTTTCCTATTTACCCCCCCACCCCTGCTTTCTTTTCACAATTTCCATCCCTCAAACTTTCCATCCCTAGTTGGGGCCAAGCCTAACCTCCTACTAAGACCACCAGTGACAAACTGTCCCCAATTCTGTGGTCCCTGGCACCACAAGCATTGGCAAAGGCGTCTTCTAGTCCAAGGATCACTGACTGCTCAGCCAGCACACAGCTGCCAGGAGCCACCTTCTCTTTCCCCAGCTTCCCATGGGTCCCAGCAAGCAAATGGTTCAATGGTTAGTGGCCACCCAGCAGGCTACTTAGGGCTCATACAGTTGTGAAAGGTATAGAGCTTTTCTCCTATCTTGACACCCTCTCTTTTTTATTTTTAAAAATGTTTGAATTAATTTTTATTGCAGTACAGTTGATTTACAATGTTGTGTTAGTTTCTGCTGTACAGCAAAGTGAATCAGTTATACACATACATATATCCACTCTTTTTCAGATTCTTTTCCCATATAGGTCATTACAGAGTATTGACTAGAGTTCCCTGTGCTATACAGCAGGTCTTATCAGTTATCTATTTTACATGTAGTAGTGCATATATGTCAATCCCAATCTCCCAGTTTTTCCCTCCCACCCCTTCCCCCTTGGTAACTGTAAGAAAAATAGAGAACGCTTCACGAATTTGCATGTCATCCTTGAGTAGGGACCATACTAACCTTCTCTGTATCGTTCCAATTTTAGCATATGTGCTACCAAAGCAAGCACCACCCTCTCTTTTTTAATCCACAATTGCTGTTATCTTTCTTTTGCTTCTCCAGAATTAATTTCAAAATCTAAATGTTTTGCATGGCTGTCCTGTTAGTCAGCCTCCGGTGGTTTATTATTTAGATAAAAACATTCATCCTGAAATACAGGAACAAGAAAAGTGCAAGTGTGCTTACCTGGTGCATCAAATAAAAAATCACCCGATTAATTCAGTCATTTGGTGCAAAGGAGGCTCCCGTCTCCTCCAGTTTTTCATTCTCTCTAGGATGCTAATTGTTTTTCTTTTGATAGTCTTGTAATTTTGGCCTGAAGTCTAAAATCTGGCCTGCTGGGCTATGTGTCAGATTTGTAAATTAGATGACATCTGTTTTGAATTTAATCCATCTTTAATTTTCTTTTGAGCTCTCTTCCCTTATTCATTTCCCCTTCAATTGTAAGGATCAGACTTTGCTGGATGCTTTAGACAAAAGTATGGACCTTTCTGCTTTGTGGGGCACAGATTAAAATTACTGAAGCTAAATGGTCACAATGAAGGCTATTCAGAGAAAAGATGTGGGGAGAGAAGCCTAGCAACCATCCTAGAGAAGATGAGCAGCTAATACAAAAGCCTGGCTGTCCACACCAGCCTTTTTGAGATTCCCACCGAATACTTACAATCGATTAGAAGGAGACTGACAGAGAGGGTTGAAACGGGTGAAGTATTTTGAACTGAGAGAGGCTGAGGTGGTGGCAATGGTGGTGGTGGTGGTGTATGTGAAGGGAGTGGTGACCTTTCATCTCTTCACATTTAATTTTTTCTTTGTTTTTTCCCCTCAGAAAAATAATAAACGGAGGAGAAATGCATTTTCCCAATGCAGACTCATATTTTGACAGTGAGACCTCATTTTTTTCTCCTGTCTACATATCTCCTAAATTCTTCTTTTCATGTGGAAGTTGTTTATTGCTAATTGGACTGGGCCTGCTTATTAAGAATCATTTTTCCTGTCAGAATGCCTAATGTGACACCCTTGTATAACATGTTTCTCCTTTATACAAACCCTTTTTCACACATATAATCTCATGGAGAGTCAACTGGCCTCTTGAAACTTTGCCTGTGTAGAGGCAAGAAAGAATGGATAGACTGCTGGCCAGAATACGTGCCCGAGCTTTCACATCTGACGCACACACCGGTCACCACTGGAAGAAGAAATGAGCAGGCTAGCTGAGCACAGAATGTAAGGTGGCTCCCCCGAACACCAGCTGTAGAAGCTCTAAACTGAAGTTCCCCACATCATGAAAATTGGTCAACAGTGACTTTGTGCTTGCACACAGATGACAAATCATCCCTTCGTGATGCTGGCTTTGGATTTTTTGGATGCTGCCATGTGTAGGCTGCTGCTAGGCAGGTCATGGGGTCTGTGTAAATGCTGTTTTTAAATGGAATACGTAAATAGCAGTGGTTCTCAACTGGGGGTGATTTTTGTCTCTAAGGGGACATTTAGCAGCGTCTGGAGACATTTTTGGTTGTCACAGCTGAGGGGGAGGGTTGCTACTAGCATCTGGTGGGCAGAGGCTGGGGAAGCTCGTAAGTACTGTAGAATGCACAGAACAGCTCCACAACCAAGAATTATCTAGCCCAAATGTCAAGAGCACCAAAATTAGAAACCCTGGTATTATAGGCATCTATACTAGACATTGAACCAGGTAGCAACAGATTTTTATATGCTCAATCAAAACTATGGTGTTGAGAGAAAAGGGTACTTGCTATCTGGCTTCCTCAGATGAACAGCTATTGCTGACTTTGATGACCATCTTGGGCATAAAATATTCTCTGTGTGGAGTGGGCCAAGAGGTCCTCCAGATGGGCTCCCCTCCTGCTACGTCTTTTCTCGGTTTTCAGCATCCTCTTCCATATGTATGTGGTCACTCAAGATAGATATCTTTGGGTTTTCATTCACTCTCCTCCCCTTCTCCTCACCCTACCTCTCACCAATAATCGATTCTTCCTAATTCCAAGCTCTCTCACTATAAAGATCTGTCCTGACTTCTTAGGTTCCCCACCTCTGATTTAGCCCAGGCCTCGTACACCATGGAGGGAGCCTACTGCTAAGCCCCCAGTAATAGCATCCTGGTCACTCTCTCTCTTGCCAGCCTGCAGCTCCAGCCAAATCCATTCAGGGCTCCAGCACGTCAGCCACTTCCTCATCCACCTAGTCCTTTAGTGAAGAAATATTTATTGAGTGCCCACTATCTGCTAATTACTGTGCTAGGAGCAGAGTTCATTCCCTGGATTAAAATCTTTCCAAGCCGCCATGTTGCTTACAGGACAAACTCCTTGCTTCTCTGAGAATCTGCCTTTGACCTAACTTTTCAGTTTACTCTCCCACCCTCCACTGATGTATTCACTCCAGCCACGATGAACGAATTGCTTTTCGTTCGTCTGGGTCACACACTCTTAAGCTCTTTTATCTTTGCACGTGAGGAGTGTCCTTCCTGTTTGGAGTATCCTTTCGATGCTTATCTGGGGAACTTTCATTCATACTGCACAACTTAATCTGGTACCTACGCAGATGCCTGGCACAGGGAAGCTACTCAATAAACATGGAATGAACTTAAATTTCACCTTCTTTGTGGAACATTCTTCGTTTCCCTGGCTGTATGTCTCTCATGCCTGCTATACACACTTCCATTAACCCCATCACATGCACTGACTGTGAAACCTTTGAGGAACGGTGTTTTATGTCTTACGTTTTGTTTTATTTCTCTTGGGACCTCCAGGCTCTGTGCCATGCTGGACATAAAGTGGACCCTTGTGACTAAATGTTCACTATTTTGTAAGGATGGCTTCTCGTGTTTTTGGAATGCTGTTTCAGACTGAAAATGATATGCATCATTTGTTAGCCCCAAAACTCACAAAATCTGATGCTAGTCTCAAATGTGCCCTGCCCCTTCTCCATAAATGAATACCTTCCAGTGCATAGGATCTGAAATTTGAGTCCATCTTTTATCACTTAGTTACTGTGTAACCTTGGGAAGAGATTTAACCAGTCTCTGAGCCTTTGTTTCTTCTTCTATAAAATAGGAATGATGATAATTGCCCTTCTTACCCCTTAGGGTGATCATGAGAATCAAATGAGATGATGAATTTGAAAGTACTTTGTAATTTCTAAGGTCATAAAACTTTCCAAGTGCCTCCTCATTCAAAATGTAGCAAAACATAATAAAACCCCTCCCTCCATCTTGCATGGTCTTTATTTTTTTCCACAAACTTCTTGAAAGGACCAGATTTGTTTATTGTATCTATCCTCTCCCTTCAACCCCAGGCATCCTGTTTTATGTCCAGCCATACCACTGGCAGCTCACTCACTACAATCATCAATAATTTTCTAATTGCTAATATCTGTGGGCACTTTTCTGTCCTTCCTTCCTTTGACCTGACTCCAGTCTGCCTCTGCCTGAGATGTTCTCTGCACTGGGGCCAGAGTGAGCTTCCTGAAACATGGGTTCTGATCATCTCCTAACATGTAAAAACCCACCATGATTCCTCACAGCCTCCAGGATAAAATTCAAACTCCTTAAGAAGGTCTGTCATGTCCTGCATCATCTGGTCCCTGCCTACCACTTCATCAGTGTTACCTAATGTCGCTCTCCTTATTACACACATCCTAGCCAGACAAAATGACTTCTGTTTCCAGAAAGTGCTGTGCTCTTTCACATGCTGCCCCAAAGCCAGCCTGGTACAATCTGGTCATCTTTCAAGACTTGGTTCAAAATATCACCTCTTTTGGGAAGCATTCCCTGATCTCAGCTTCCCATTCCTCTCCATTCCATGAATAAGTAGGTACCCCGATCTCTGTGTTCCCCAAACTCCTTGACAGCATCATAATCAGCATAATCTTCCCACTGTTATCTAATTACCCACTCAATATTTACCTCCTCGCTAGACAATGAGCTCTTTGGGTAAAGGAACATGTTTTATCTCTCAATACGTCTAGCTTTTGGCAGGGTTCCTGGTACAGAGTAAGCAACTGTTAAATGCTTGTTAAATAAATAAACGAGTTCTACAAACATTATTATTTGCACTACATTCTTATTCCCTTACCGTATTTTTTACACTTTTTTTAGGATTGTTTTGGTTACATTCTGGTTTTCACAGATTTAGAAAAAATTCTGGCAAATGTCATAATTTATTCAGAAGTTACTCTATGTTGAGATAGTGAGTTTGGCTTTCTTTGGGAACTTTTATGCTTACAAAAGAAAACATAGCCTTTTGTACTATGTCTCAGTGGGTTTACAACAGATCCTGAGGTACCCAGGGATCCCTGCTCACCTGTCACTTCTGGCCTTGGTGGTTTCCAGTTGTCGCGTAAGGAGCTTGGCAATGGCAGTGAAGCTGTTGCTCATGCGGAAGATGTCTCTGCTCTGAGGGCCCAGGATGGAGGAGAAGGTGTCCGTGATGCTCTTAATCTCCAAGAGGAGAATATGGTGAAACGAGTGCTCCATGCTGGCCAGCTGACTCACCAGGAACGGCAAGCAGCTCCTGGCTCTCTCCTGCCAAGAACAATGGAGAACGTGTACAACTGTTGGCGGCGATGGAAACTGCTGCAGCCACTATGGAAAATAGTACGGCAGTTCCTCTGAAAATAGAACTACCCTGTGATCCAGTAATCCTACTTCTGGGAATCTATCCAAAGGAAACGAAGTCATTATCTCTAAGAGATATCTGCACTGCCATGTTCATAGAAGCATTATGTACAACAGCCAAGACATGGAAGCAACCTAAGTGTTCATTGACAGACGAATGGATAAAGACAATGTGGCATATATATATAGAATGAAAAGTTATTCAGCCACAAAAAAGAAGGAAATCCTGCCATTTGTGATTACATGGATGAATCTGGAGGGCATTATGCTAAATGAAACAAGCCAGACAGAGAAAGACAAATACTTTATGGTATCTCTTATGTGTAGAATCTAAAAAAAGAAGTCAAACCCAAGAAACAGAGGCTAGAAAAGTGGTTGCCAAGGGCCATTGGGGGGGGGGGAATAGGGAAAAGTTGGTAAAGTGTATAAACATTCAGTTATAAGATGAATAGGGTCTGAGGATCTAATATATAACATAGTGACCATAGTTGATAACACTGTATCATGTAATTGAAATTTGCTAAAACATACGGGATAATGGATGGGTTAATTAACTTGATAGGGGGAATCCTTTCACAATGTATATGTATATCAAATCATTTGTTGTACACTTTAAATATCTTATAATTTTACTTGTCAATTATACCTTAACAAAGCTGGGGTGGTGGTGGTGGGGAAGAACGATGAAGAATTAAGGTCTATATTTAAAAAGAAAAGTCAGAGTCCCATGACCTGCAGATGACAATTCTATGGGGAGTTTACTTAGAGAGCTAGCCGAAGCTAACAATGTTTCATTCATAATGCCTCTTAATTGGCTTCTTTGAGGTTTTTTTTCCTGATTTCCAAGACAATTTTAAAAAAATAAATAAAACCTTTTTCCTGTTACTCCTTTCTTAAAAATATGTAGTCTCATGAGCCTATCTTGCCAGGTCCAAATCTCTCAACCATCATTAATGATCTGACCCCCACATTCACCCTTCCCAACTCTGGTTCCTCCTTGGGCCAAGCCTCTATGCCTATGACTCACTAACTCCATGTGGACAGGGGAGGCCTGGTCAACGGCACCCCCCATCCATCTGCCTGTCAGATGATGCCATGTACCATAATGGTATACCTCCTCTCCACAGGACATCCTCTCTCATTTGTTCACTTTAAGCATTTGTCAGCATGTTACAGATTTTATGTGCCTGGTCGAATGAGTAGATTCTATCACTCAGCTTTAATCAAGTTAACTCTCACAGTTGACTTAAATACGTTCCTTCAAAAAACTGAAGATGAAGAACAGCATGAATAACTCAGGCGTGAGTGAATAACAAGAAAATGGCTTAGCTGACTTGTCTCTTATACCTATGATAAATCCTCTCATCAGTCATATTATGAGGTGACATGATTTAATCCAACATGATTGGAAGTTAGCCAAAAAATTCAAAATTATCAAGAACGTTATTTGAAATGTAGATTTATGCCCAATACAATGATATACCATTAATAAACAAAAATAATTAAAAATATGCTTATTTTATCTTTAACTGGTCTTTTAAAATCTTATTTTTTAATGTATTTAAAAACTTTCATAATGGTAGTATAATAGACCATATGGGGGCTTCCCTGGTGGCGCAGTGGTTGAGAGTCTGCCTGCCGATGCAGGGGACACGGGTTCGTGCCCCGGTCCGGGAAGATCCCACAAGCCGCGGAGCAGCTGGGCCCGTGAGCCATGGCTGCTGAGCCTGCATGTCGGGAGCCTGTGCTCCGCAACGGGAGAGGCCACAACAGTGAGCGGCCCGTGTACTGCCAAAAAAAATAAATAAATAATAGACCATATGTATAATTATAAATAAATATATATTGGAGGCTGATGCTCAAAATCCTTTTAAGTGATAGGTGTGCAGGTGTAAATTACTCTTCTAGCTAGGAATTCCCCTGTCCCCTTTGTTCTAGCATTTGGGGCCTTCATTTCTTTCAAGATGTAACTTCTTTCTCCTCCATGAAGCCATTCCCAGTGACCTCTTCTGTCTGAATTTTCACTGTATTATCAACTCTTTAAAAAAATCTTTTTAGTACTTGATTGCATTTGATCATTTGTTTACTCGTGCTTTTATTGCATGCCTGTAATATGTCTGTGCTAGACACTAGATGACAAAGGTGAATGAGAAGTGGTCTCTGCCTTTAAGGGACCCACAATCCCCCCTTCCACATATAATTCCCTAACGGTTACATGTACCACTCAAGTCTCCTAAAGGGGCCACTTCTCATACATCAAACATCAGCCAGGCACAGAACTGAGCCTGTAGTGTCTACACTCGGTGTGTATGTCTTGATTCACTGATTTAAGCAAACCTTATATGCCAAGGCATGACTTTACAAATAAAGGTATGTAGTTGCAAAAGAATTCTGTACTTTAAAAGAAATACTTATTACAGAACAGATTGCAGTAGTGAACTTCCCTAGTCTTTAATACTTAACTTGTTTTTCAAAGAGTCCATGTACAATTGCACTGGAACACATCTCTTGGGGAAGGGGGTACATCTGCCATCAATCCCTTAATAACTATTTGGTAAGAACCCGTAGGGCACAGTGCTCTGTCTGGATATGTGGGACTAAGGCTAGCACTTCAGTGAGCTGGACAGCTAATTGAAGAGATATTTACTCATTGAAGGATAACAATATTAGAGGAATGAAATATAAACACCATTGGAACAAGTTCCTTGAGAGCCCATTTTATACTTTGGCTCATATAATTGTCAGGCTGCAGAAGGATACCTAAGTACTCTTGAGTCTAATATTTTTTTCAACATAGATGCTTTCATTCATGCAAGGGCTCTGTATGTGAATTCACGGTGTGCAATGCATCACAGGGACATTTTCCCTTCCTCATTTCAAGGCAAAAGTTGGATGTGAGGGTCCCTACCCTGCACCAGACACTGTTTTAGAAGCTGGGAACATAGTGCTGAAGAAACAAGATAATCTCTGCCATGATAATGAGGCAGACAGACAATAAACAAAATACATGTGTAAAATACAGAGTGTGTTGGATGGAGAAATGTACCTCAAAGGAAGATGAGGCAGATTAGGGAGACCCACAGAGGGGGGTTAATGTTAAATAGTGTAGTCAGGTCAGATTTCACAGAGAATATTACATGTGAATTCAGCAAGATTTTAGGATCTAAACCCAACAGTCTCAGTAACCACAGAAAACAGTTACAGCAAAAAGTGTCCTGATTGACAAAGGGAGGTTGGAAGAGATAAGAAAAGGGACACGGGAGATGTGGCACTTTACTATGGAGAATGCGATTTCAAATTTCAAGTAACTTCCTCAGCTTCAGCTTCAGGTTCCTCTTTAGCAGTTTTTTTTAGTCAGTCCACAAACATTTCTTTTGCTTACCTAAGAAGTGTCCCTACGGTTTCATTAAGAGCCCTTTTTTGAAAGCGCATGTCTTCCTAAAGGTGAGGATGGCTGTGTGCGTACTTGCTGAAATCAACACAATTCTGGATGATTTTCTGGAAGCCAAATTGAGCTGAAGGAAAAATTAATCACAGTGTGGGAACAAGAAAAGTTATAACTGCTCTGGAACTAACACATGAAGCCTAGCCAACCTCACATCGCTTGTTCTGAAAACTTGGAGCATGCCCATGTACCTCACAGGGGTAACAGATGTGATTCTGGATTAGAAAGTGTGATGTTAGGGTAAGAAGGGGTTTAGGAGATTCTGATTTCTTTCTTGGCTCCACAATATTTCATCTCTGGGGACCAGTGACTACATTTTTCTGCTTTCAGTCATCCCACCGTGGGGACAGGGTCAGCAGCACCTGTGTGCCTTAATGGCAAGCCTCACCTCATCCCTTCTGACACAAATTGATTATTTAATATTAAAATAATAATAGCTGACCCACAGAGAACACTTAATCTAAGTGCCAATCCTATTCTATACGATTTTTATGTATTTATTCATGCAATCCTCCCAATAATACTGTGATCACTGCCATTTTATAAGAAGGAAACTGAGGCACAAATGGAGGACTAACTCACTCAGGTCACACTGACCCCCGTGTCTCTAAAGCTGTGTCTTCTCTGGCTACACTTCCATCCCTCCCGCCCAAAATCCCAAACCCACCCTTGCACATATTTTCCCACGCCTTTTTCCTGTCTCTTGTTCATCATCAGTTATAGGATCCTTTTCACTTTGATTTAGTGGTGTAAATATCATAAATACTCTGTAACTACAAAATAGACCAGCAGGTCTCAAACTTTTTGGTCTCAGGAACTTTTTACTGTCTTAAAAAGTTATAGAAGACACCAAAGAGTTTTTGTTCATCTGAGTTATATCTATTGATATTTACCAGTTATTAAGTTAAATAAAAGAAATTTCAAAAAATGTCTGGAGACATTTTTGGTTGTCACTGCTGGGGGTGTTAGGGGGGACAAGCTGGTCGTATCTACCGGGTAGAGGCTGGAGATGCTGCTAAACATCCTACAGTGCATAGGATAGCCCCCCGGAAACCAAATATCAAAATATTTGGCTCAAAATATCAACAGGGCCAACCTGAGTGAAACTGGCTTTTTGTTTGTTTGGTTTCTTCCCTGCAAACATGTGGTGGTGAAGGAGTCGATGAGTACGTTTTGGTGCCACTGTCTTGATCTGTGCTAAGGCACTGGCAGTTTTACCCATCATCGCTTTTGTCCTTTCAGTGCAAATGTCAACACAGTGAAAAAGGTCAATGATGTGTGAGCATTAGTGTGAAAATAGCTTGGACCTCGCAGATCCCCTGAAGGGGTCTCAGGGGTCCATGGACCGCACTGAGAATTGATGAACTAGAATCAAGGGTCAGCAAACTGTTCCTGTAAAGAATCAGAGAGTAAATATTTTTGGCTTTACGGGCCATGTGGTATCTGTTATGGGAAAACAGCTACAGACAATAAGTAAATGAATAGGTGTGGCTGGATTGGGGTCACAGGCAGTGATTTGCCTTGGTCATACCATTCATTTTTTGTGTGTTATTCATTTTGTTTGTAAAATACTGCTACTATTATCTCATAAAACGCCTCTGTTATTCTTTGTTAGGATAACAGAATGTAAATCAGAAAGCGGCCAAAAATGAAAATGTGGGTGCCTGGTTATGGTGATGATTGTTTCCCTCTATTAAGCATCCACTGAGTCCCAGGTACTTGGCATCTGCTTCCTCACTTAATCCTCATGACAACCTTGCAAAATGGTAAGAGGATGAAGATACTGATAAGAGGGCCAGTCACTGGACCAAGATTACACTGGTAATACGAGTCTTGGTAGCAGACACAAGAGTGAATCAAGATCTGCCTGATTTCAGAGTATGAATATTTCCACTTTGGCTAGGCTGAAAAAGATGGCTTAGTGCAGCCCTGTCTGCTGCTACCTTCCTGTCTTCCACCCACAGCAGGTATCAGCAACTGATTTCAGCGTTCTCTGCTGAACTTTCCCAAGACCCTTTCTCAACACTATGCTCCTTGTGAGAGGGTCTCAACCCTGGCTGTATGTTAGAATCACCTGTGAAGCTTTTAGAACAATTCTAATGCCCAATAATTCCCCTCTCCCCCCCGCCCCCATTTCTATTTAATTTCATTGTGATGGGTGGGGTCCAGGCAGAGGAATTTTTAAAACCTCCCAAGTAATTCTAATATAGAGCCAGGGCTGAGAATCACTAGTCTATATAGAGTTCCAAATCTCTGAAAGTTTGAGAATTTGCTGATTTTAGGAAATGTGGATTTGGTCCTAAAATCCATACTTTTCTCTCTGTCCTTTATCAATTTACAAAAGAGTTAAAGAAAATAATTTATTTTGCTGCCTGAATGAAAATATTTTATTTACTGGGCATCTGTTATTCTTGCTTTTTTACTGGGCCATTTCATTGCTATTTTTTCATAATTCAACCCTTAGACGTCTCCACACACCAAAAAGACACTTGCAAGGGGCATTAGGAATGTAAATCAAATGAGCTTGTTAATGCTTTCTCAGTGAAGCTTTGCCAGGGAGAGCCCAGCCTTTACTTAGGAGCCCTCAGAAGCCTAAGTGAGGCCAGCAGTTGCTTGGTGGTGTATTTATTCCATGAGCCTCTTTCCTAATGATGGTGGGGTTACTAGCTTCAGAGCAAGAGCTGAAGGGTTAGTATGGGCCCCTCCTCCACCTCAATTACCTGGCTTCAAGAAACTCTAGAGTAGGGGAGCCAACTCTTTCTGATTGGTCCTGGGATTTTCCTGGTTTTGGCATTGAAGGTTCCAAATCCTGGGGAATTCTTCAATCGAGGGCAAATTGGGACAGTTGGGCACCCTACTCTGGAGTCTGTGAGAAGGTGGGAAATTATTTCAACTCAGAGGACTCTGCTAGACAGCCTCACACTGCTGGTGAATGTGATGATATATCACCGTCTGTCTCTCTATGTATATGTGTATGTGTGTGTGTTGTGTGTATGCGTGTGTCTGTGTACACAGAGTCGATTATTATTATTCATAGTAGCTATGTTCTATAAAGTCATTTCAAACACTGAATTAGCAAATACTGAAGCATTGCTTCTAGAGCAAATATAGAGGTAGGTTCCTGAAAGTCTCTGGTCACACATTTTCATCAACTGATCAATACATAACCTTGTTTTATGTGTGTTTCTATCTAAAGACCTCTTCAGATAAATGGATAAAGAAGATGTGGTACATATATACAATGGAATATTACTCACCCGTAAAAAGGAACGAAATTGGGTCATTTATAGAGACATAGATGGGCCTAGAGACTGTCATACAGAGTGAAGTAAGTCAGAAAGAGAAAAACAAACATTGTATATTAATGCATATGTGTGGAATCTAGAAAAATGGTACAGATGAACTGGTCTGCAAGGCAGAAATAGAGACACAGATGTAGAGAACAAATCTATGGACACCAAGGGGGGAAAGTCGGGGAGGGATGGTGGTGGGATGAATTAGGAGATTGGGATTGACATATATACACTAATATGCATAAAATAGATAACTAATAAGGACCTGCTATATAAAAAAAATAAAGTAAAATTCAAAAGAAAAAAAAAAGATGTCTTAATTGATACAGATCGTTAATTCATTAAAATTGAACTCACAGCTAACAGCGCTATAACTCGTGCCTGAATGCAGCCTACATAACACACGAATTTTCTCCATAAGGTGCATCACAGCCTTCTCACACTTGGGAACACTAGAGAGCACTTCAGCACTAAACTTGTAGACATTTTAAGCAATGAAGTCACCAAGAAAGAGCACAAAGATTAGACTGTGGCACTAAATAGACCATGAGAAGAACAGACACTTGTTTACAGAGAGAGGGGAACTGAAACAAGAAGGCAGAGCATTGCCTGTTCAACCCCAGCTGGGAACCTGTGCAGTGGGCACTATTCTGTGCATGTCTGTGAGTGACCGCACAAGCACCTCGAGTATTGATTTGGGGTTACAAACACAGTTTAGAGACTGGGGTGAATTTTGTGAATATAAAATCAGTGAGGTCAATAGAAAGATAGATAGATATCAACAGATAGACACGTAGATAGGTGGATCGATTAATCAATCTTGCATCTTTGTGGACCTCCTATAAAAGAAAATTATCTTCTGGTCAGAATTGAAAGATATTCCAAACTGCTGGGCCTGACTTTCCATTCAGCCATCAGGAATGTGAGCTCAGCTTAACCAGGTCATATGGAGTTTGGTTTGAGTTTAAGTCTCCAGCTCATCTTGCCAGTTTCTTTCCTTCTACTTTTCACCACAGGGAGATTCTCTCCTTGCCTTTAAACTAATTGAAACGTTCTTTCCTTAGTAAGTTACTGTATATCCAAATCCACATGTGCTCTGTTTTTCACCCACATATTAATTCTTTTCCCCACCACAGATGGATTTGTATATATGACCCAACTTGGGTGTGCAGATTGAAGGCTGGCGACAGCCATTGCTTTTTGCTTGCAACTCAATTGTTTTTTTGTTTTTTATTTTTAACAAAACAACCTCAAAATTTATTTAGCAATTGGTAAAACTTCAGGGAAAAACAGATCAATGAATATTTGTAGTTGGAGATTTTTATATACTTCTCTCAAAATTGATAGTTAAAGCAAGTAACACACAAGTAGATATATCAAAGACCTAACCATATAATACATTTGAGCTATTAGAAATACTTTTTAAATCCTGAACTAAATAGGATGCACATTCTTGTACACCTGAATTGAACACAATATTGTAAATCAACTTCAAAAAAATAGTATCCACATTCTCTTTGAGTATGACTGGAACAGCAACTCAGTTATTTATAGCAGAATATGAAAAACATGGTAACATGACATATTCTAAAATCCTTCTTTACCTTTTTTGATTCTTTACAAAAAAAAATGGAAAAACAGATGTTAGAATAATGCCATTCTTTTTTAAAAAAGGGATCCATTTGGTTTGGAACACTGAATGAAGCTCTCCCTGAATGAGAATTGTAATTATGAAAAAGCCAAAGGAGAAACTTATCTGTAAATCCTTTTTTAATAGATTCTGATATGCTCGGTAAGACATTTATGAAGTGGTGTTCATGTTGGAGATACTGAGATATGCCGCCTTCTCGGAGCTATCTGTGGCTAGGGGTTGTTGCCATTTTAAAAGACCACCCTTAAAATTGTTTTCTCTTCTTCCATCTCCTTTATCAACCCAGTTTCCATCAGAAACAGATGTCTTCCATTAGGGCAGACTGTTGGCTACTGGAAGCCCTTCCTCTCCTTCTCTTCCTTGTACCCTCCCACACGTCTTTACACCACTTCAAATGTCACCTCTTCTGTGAAGTCCTCCTGAACTCTTCCAGCCAAAGTTGCTTGCACCTATCTCTGTGTTCCTCAGACCTCTGGCTGTATCTTCATGAGAGCCCTGACATCCGTGCCTGCAATTTCTGTGTCACTGTCACCTTTCCCGGTGTGCCCCTCAAAGGCTGGACATGTCATGTTCATCTTTGTACCTTCGGTGCTTAATGTGTTGCCTGACATAAAGTTTATTATTGAAAATCACCATCAACACCCCAACACTCCTGACACGGCTCTGGAACCATGAGGTGGGGAAACCTCATGCTTTTCAGCAAAATAGGATTTGTTAAATCTTCCTACCTCCTTTTGGGGAATGGCTGAACTGATAGATATTTTTGGCATGGCTGGACTTATGCTAAGAAAAACATGAGATGATTTGGGGCCTGGTGTTTTTATTAGCTGTATAACTTTGAGCATCTTATTTAACCACTTTGAGCCTCAGTTTCTTCATCTATAAATTAGAGCTAGCAATTCAGTGGCAGATATTTTTGCTTGCCTATCAATAGTCATATCTCATCCTATCACCTTCTTTCTTATTGGTAAAATCTCCATCCTGCCATAATGTGAAAATGACAGCTACTCAATTCCTCAGCCTCCTTTGTAACTAGGGGACGGGTATATGAGTTTATCCTGGGCATTTGGACTTGCGGTGAAGTTTTCTGGGGTGAGAGATTGATGGAAAAGGTTTTTCTCCCAAATGAGAAGAGAGACATGGAAGGACACATGCCTTTTCTTTGATCAGACGTTGCTGTGTCTACACCATGTGCTGCCTGGATCTGTGGCAGCCATCTTACAAGCATGAGGGGACATACTTATGGGGCCA
Source organism: Neophocaena asiaeorientalis asiaeorientalis (assembly GCF_003031525.2). Taxonomy (NCBI): domain Eukaryota; kingdom Metazoa; phylum Chordata; class Mammalia; order Artiodactyla; family Phocoenidae; genus Neophocaena; species Neophocaena asiaeorientalis. The sequence continues at coordinate 347,987 of NW_020172717.1, forward strand.
AGTCAATATACTGGGGAGGTGGAGAGAAAAGAGCCTTGTCACCAAGGGTTTTCGATGACATTTTGGAATTTTTGAAGGAACTTGGACCCATCAAGTCTTTCAGACTTCTTAAATGAGATAATAAATATTCTTATTATTGAAGCTGCCTTTAGTGTGATATGCTATTAACAAACTCAGCTGACACAAATTCTTCAAGACTTTGTTATGAGGAATAATGAAATAATACCTATAAAGGACCTGGCATAGAGCAAATGGTTTTAAAAAATGGTAGCAATCAATTGTTATTACAAGTATTATTCTTAATAAGATGTGATTATACTAGAAATGTCAATGAGCTAAAAAATAAGCCATTTAGTAGAGGCCTATTGTTTTATTATATTATTGTTGTCAATGCCAGCCATACTATTTGGCACATAGTAAATGTTTAATGTTTTTTTTTTACATTATAGAATATGTGCTGCATATGAAAGAATATGTATAAACATATTTAAGTAATGAAACAGAACACTGGCAATACCATTGAAAGCACCGGTGTGCCCCTCCCTTGTGCTTCTCTCTTTCTCTGAAAACCTCCCCTGCAGAGAAATCAATATCAGGTTTTAAAAGTCATTTTTAAACAGTGGGAGTCCCTTTGAAACATGTAAAGTTTTACTTACTGGTGATGTATGACTCCTGGTCCTATTCTACTGGAAGACTTTTGGTCCCTCCTATTCTGTTGTCTGTTCAGAGTTTGAGATATTAACCTTTAAAATAAAATTTTAAAGATTCTATTGACTGATGAGTTTATAGTCACTCTTCTTAGAAATTCCAAATGACCGAGTCCAGTTCATTAGAGACCTGCTTTTCTGTTGGATTTAGCTGGTCTGTCTGTGCAACGTGCAAAGTTTCTCCATCTCAGCCCCTGCTCAGGCCTCTCTGAACCGCACCCACCCTGAAGATTTATAGCTCTTTCTGAGACACCTTCTAGCAGCAGCCTAAGTTGTTCCACTGCCTAAAATTTCCCCTTGAAACAATGAGTGTTTGCCTTTCCAGAGGCTTCCTTTACTGCTTGGAAAGTAGAATTGGTGAGTAAGACACTAGCAGGGCAAACAAAAAGAGTATTGGCTGTTTGAGTTGTTGATAAGTGTGAGAGATTTTCTTTGGATACATACTCCCAGAGGAAGTTCCACCCTCAGAGAACAGAAAGGTGGCAGTCCCATGGAAAGCCCTCCCAGCTGAGCAGAAGCGGGTGGTGGTGTGGTGGTCACAGTGTGCTCAGAAGCTCCTCCCTGTGTTTGAATCCTGGCACTGCCACCAGGCAGTCATGGACCTTGGGCAAGTCACTTAACTCTCCATGGCTCAGTTCATAAAACAGGTTAATGGGTCTGCCTCATACAGTGGTTGTGAAGATTCAGTGAGTTAAAAACAAAGCATTCAGAACAATGCCTGGCACAGGGAAATGCTAAGTAAATGTTAGCTAATATTGTTTCAGTGTCGAAAATCCTAAATGTAAATGCAGACATATCTAAATTATCACCAACACTAAAATAAGCTGTCTCAGAAGCCATATATTCCCTTAATTTTTCTGAGTTAACTTATTTTGTGAACTGATAAAGGTTTGGAAGTTCTAGAGATGTCTAAAACCCCAATACCCACCCAGGAAGCAAATATGGGCCACTGTTTCAGTAACCTGCGGAAAGGTTTAGCTAGAAGTGAAACGTGCTCAACATTTTACCGAGAAAGCCTATTTCTCTTTTTAAAAATGTCACATGATTAAGTCAAAAGACTATATAACTTAAGGTTTTCTTAGTGACTTGAATCCTCATGATCTATCAATAGCTAGATCTTTTTCTCTTTGCAATTATTTCCCAGTCTTTCTCAATATTTTCCTGTATCTGAAGCAAAAATATTCTACAGTTAAAACATTTTCAATCCCACAAAAAGTCGCCGTTATTGAAGTAGACAAGGCAGTAATGGTCCAGTAAAATAAAGTCATCCAGTAATCTATGAATTCCAAGATAATTCTACAGTTAATAAATTTTACTCTTTAAAAATTATGCTACCCCCAGACAAGGATATGCTCTTCTAGCCTGAAAATACTAGCACAAAAATATACGCAAAATGCTTGCACAGTAAGTAGGCATCAAATGCTGTTAGTTTATCATGTTCAAAAGCTAAGATTCAGTATTTTATTTTAAATAGAACATTGAGAGAGCAAGCTGCCTGAGAACCCTTTTTGTGGAACAAAGTAGAGAATATATAAACAAAAACACTGTTAATGTCTCCTTAGGCAGATAATCCTCCAATTTTGAGCTGATTTTTAAAATAGCATTCCAAAAAGTCATATTCCTCAATTCTTTCTTCTATCCTCTGATCATGCCTCAATTTTCTTTATATCAGCTTGGAGTTAACTGAACGTATTTTTCTTCCCATTGAAAAACAAAGCTCTATTATAATTTAAACAGATTTACATATTCTAAATGATCATTTAATCCAATGTAAAGGGAATAACTTCCCATCCTTTCCTTATGATTTTTGATTTAGTTTGCATGATTTCAGGAACACACAGTTTCTGTGGGCACATGGGAGAGTAATAAATCATGCCTAGTAAAACAATACTGCTTAGGCAAAACAATTAAAAAGAATAAGTCCCAGTAATAAAATTTAAGAAGCAGCTGATGAAAACAGATGTATCCTTTGTTTTGAATGAACCTCAAATTTTGTAACATGGCAAAAGTTAAGGATCTACTGGACTCAGTTCAACTCCATGCATTAGGCACAGAATGCTAAAGTAAACCCCGCCCTTGTAAAAAAAAACAAAACAAAAAAATACAAGGTATAATTTTTGTACTTATAAAGCAGTTATGGCTTTTATTTAAATGTTGAACTTACTATGTCTTCCTCAAAGAGAGGTTTCAATGAAGTTGACTTAGGATTTAAAGTAGAAATCAGAGAATGTGAAAGGTAGCTTACTTTTATGTCTTGCTATTTGAGACAATAATGTAACCAAATAAATTATGTTTTTAGTATGACTGATTTTTTTAAAGGCCAGAAAACTGAACACGGTCTGCTGTCAAATAAGTGTGTCCAATTTAAGACTATTTTTCCCTAAATAGCATTTGGTGTGGCCACATTTATGTCTGAAAACCCAAATCTCTCTTCATTTGTGCTGAGAGTTTATTTCCCAGCATCTTTTCTTTGCATTGACCCCCAAATACTTACAGACCTTAAAGCTTGTAGAAATCTATCTAATTTGAGCTTTGAACATAGTGTTATTTTATGGGTTGATAAAGGATTTAGAGGTTCTACAGTTTGGATTTACTCTTTAAAAACTGGGGGCTTGGGAACTTAGCCTTTTAAAGGTAAATCTTTTGTGTGGGCTCAAGCGACTCAGAATGAATTATACGGAGCCAGAATTTCTTCTCCCACCACACCACGGTCCCCTCATGTAAATGACCTCTCATTGATTATCCCCAACAATGGTTCCACTATTTCTTTTGCTTCAATTAAGGAAACGTTTTGAAAGACCATTGGGGATTTTAGCATTGAAACATTTCTAGAGAACTCAAAGAAGCAGCCCATCTTTAACTACACAATATCTGTTTTGCAAATGTGGTATAATCACAGAATGATAGAAAAAAGTAACCACAGGTCTTCTGGCCCAATCATGGAAACCATTTTGAAGAAAGTTGCTTATTACAGGTCCAAAAAGAAAGAAAAGAAATAGGAAGAAAGAAAAATGAAAGGAAGAAAGAAAGAGAAATTGTGTTTGAACCTTTTGCCAGGAAAAAAAGAAAAAGTGCTTTGTGGTCATTAGAAAAGGAACAATATGGTAAGATTTAACTCAGTTGAACTATACATCAGCTACAATTGAACTTTCCATACTTTACTCATTATATTACATAATTTACTCATTATACAATTAAATACAAGATGCCTATCTTTCTTTACACCTACTTACTGTCAAAAAAATATCACCAGGATGTTTTATTCATGGTAGCTGAGACGTAACTCCCAAAATACAAGTTAGACAGAAATACTTGGATAAATATTATTTCATTACTTATAGGGGAGAATGAAATGGAAAAATGCAGTCTGCAAATGTGACCCTGCCTGAGATTGTTGATTTCCTCAGCTAGGATAGTTTAAGTTTTTTTGCTACTTGCCCCCTATCCTGCCAATGCTCCCCTTTCTCGTTCCTGGATTTTGCCTTGGGTTAATTATTTCTGGTCTCATAGCAACTATGTTTTCATTGTGAACTGCCTGAACTGCTTGCTGGAAGTCAGCAGGGCATAAATAAATAAGTAAATCAAAATATGCAAACAAACTGCAGTTAATAGGATGGGGGTTTGAAGGTATGTCTGTCTGGCCAGGATGTGCTCAGAAGAGAAGGTCTGAAATGTAGTAGCTTGGAGGAAAAAATTACTTTCCAAATTGCTTTCCACTCACTTGTGAGCTCACCTTTATGTAAACAGTGGAAATAAAGCAGAACAGCATTTTAGGATTTTTAGATAAGGTTGTGTTGAGATCTTGAATGGACTCATGTTTTGTCTTAGTCTATTTGGGCTTCTGTAACAAAATATCACACACTGGGTGGCTTGTAAACAACATATATTTATTTGTCACAGTTTTGGAGACTGCAAAGTCCAAGATCATGGTGTTGGCAGATTTGGTTTTTGGTTCCATGGAAGAAGGGGGCAAAGGAGCTCTCTGGAAACTCTTTAATAAGGGCACTAATCCTGTACATGAGGGCTCCACCCTCAAAACATAATCACCGCCCAAAGGCTCCACCTCCTAATCCATCACCTTAAGGTTAGGCTTCAACATAGGAACTGTGGGGATGGCCATGCACATTTAGACCATAGCATGATTTAATCTTGCCATTCCTCAGCAGAATAATAGAAGAGTCACCTCATTGTATCCATTGCTTCCATTTTATCTACTGTATGGGATACTAAAATCTATGCATTTAGCCTTTAAGGTAATTCTCACTTTCTAAAGTGGAGAAAGGTAGAATATTTCCTTCAGGAAATCTTTGTAACTTCCCATTTCCTCCCACTACCCTCTTTCCCTGACAATCAGTTTGTACTTACCAATCATGAAGGAGAAAGAGTTGGTCACCAAATAATGCTTTAGGAATGTGGAACTATCATAGAGAAGGTGGGCTCTAGGAAGTGTTTTGAAGGAGGAAAGGGACATTTGATTGAGATAGGGACCACCATCACAGAGAATGCTACGTACAGCTGAAGGAAGTTTGTCTTCAAAGAAGGCGGCAGTAGAAGGAAGAGCCAGAGAAAATGTAGACATCAATAGGAGCTTAGTATAATCCAGGGATTTCTAAAATCAACCATACTAAGTAAATAAAGATTTCAGTAATGGGAGATAGTTAGGAAAGTGTTTGTCTTCCACTTCTCTGGGTGAACTGCCAGATATTTGAAACTCTATGGGATCTACATAGTGCTGAAGTTGGGAAATCTACAGTTCTGAAAACATTTTCCAGACATCTTAAATTTACTAATCTTAAATAGCAACTATTTCTTTATCTACTCTAGATTTATTTATTACTTAACAAGGAATAAACTGATGTTAAGATACCCTTCTCAGTGTAATTTCTTTTGTGTTATATACACGTGGATAACAAGACTCATGCTGGTTAATGCTAAGAACTATAACGTGAACATTTCAGCGTGACTGATCAGCCAACTGTCAGATACATCTTTTCTTAGGGGCTGTGAACCAGCACCAAGCTCCCCATTCCTATTCACTACAAAATAAAATCAGGCTTACAGTTTTTGATAAATAAGGCAGAGAGCTGAAATGTAAATATCAGCTCAAATAGTACAGTTATGGCTATGCAACAAAATTCATCTACTTTCAAGTACTCTCCTCATATTTTTTGAGAGTACAGTTATTTAAAAAAACCTTTACATCACGGTGATACCATCTATGTGTCAAATCCTGCTGGGGGTTTTGGGGATGCTTCCAGATCCTGGTCAAAAGATGATGAATTGAGTAACAAGGAAAAAAAAAAAAGTTAAGCAATAGGAAAATCTTGTATATATCCCCTATGTTATTTAAAACTGTTAATTAGGAACACTCTCCCCCCATCCTCCCCTCATTGCCGCCTCATTTTCCATAGGAGAGGGGATGGGGTGAGGAATTCTAGGAATGTTATACAGGAAGTGTCAAAGCCCACTGAAGGATCATTTCTAAGTGAAGAAAAACCGAAGCCCCTTCCAGCAACACAAGAGCTGAATTTTATTTAACTTTACACTCTCTACAGTGCCTTGCACACATCAGATGTGTGATAAATGCTCAGAAACTGTATAATAAATAATGTTTGATGCTCCCTGGGTTTCTGTTTACCCTAACATTGCCAAAGATGATCATTTTTAAAGGTTATTGATTTATTTACATTGAAACAAATGGGTCTCACAAAGAAACCTGCAGGGGTGTGGCTGTGTCTATAAACATACATGAATCATGCATGCATATACGTATGTGGGCATGCCCAGACCCCCGGGGGGATCCTATAGCAGATAAGCCCTGTGGGGCCTGGATCCTTGAGACCAGTGCCTCTTACACTTTCATGTGCACACACGTCACCTGGGGATCTTGTTAACTTGTAGATTCTGATTCAAGTTCCCAGTGGTGCCCAAAGCTGGGGACCATACTTTGACCACCACACAGAAAGGAGACCAACAGAATCTGAAAACCAGTAGTCACCACCCACAACTGGAACCCAATGTCTTTAATGTTCCTGGTCTTCCTCACAACCTGCCATGTCATCAGCTGCCGTCTACTAGTACAAGACCTGTACTAGTGTCCAGTCAAGTTCCAGTCTCTATGTAACAGCTGGTCAGCAAGTATTTGTGGCCCACATGCTAGGAGCCACAAATACAGTTGCAGTGCAGGGTAACAAGGAAATGTAAGGTATAGTGTGCCCTCTTTCAGAGGGCTTAGAGTGGGTTGGGAGTGTGTGGATTCATACACCAAGTGAACAGAAGGCAAATGCAACCAGAAGAAAGTCAGGTGCAGACTCCACATTACAGCTGTACACTCTCACATGCTCAGAGCAGGGAAGATGGTGATGGCCTGGGAGGGTATGGAAATGACTTTTTCTTGGATTGGGCTCCCCAGAAACAGACCCTGAGATGATTTATGTGCAAATCATCTATTTGGAAACTGCAGCGATGAGTACAGGAGTAGAAGAGTGAGGCAGAGAAGGGAAATAGCTCGGAAGGGATGCCAGGAGATTCTGGGGAAAGGGTTACCTCATTTGAGGAGTGACACAGTTGGGGTATAAATACCCCCATCATTGGTTGAAGGCTGCTAGTGGGGCTGGGGGTGATATTCATCACACATCTATCCTGCCATGCATGTCAGCGGGGTGGCTTGTAAAGTTGGGGAAAACCACAGACTCAGAAATGCAGATGCTGGCAGTTGAAGGGAAGCAGGAGAGAGATAGGCCCCTGGAGCAAATGGTTTGAGTCCGTTCCCTGTGGACAGATACCCCGAGAAGGGAATAACAGGACAATTGAGAGAGGAGGCTGGGCCCTGCCCAGATAGAAGATAAGAGACCACATATTCCTCATTCTCAAAGTCAGGAGACCTCCCCAGCTACACATGCAGAGAAAGGCCCCTTGGAGGTCAAAAGCTAGTGGGAAGCAGCCGCATAGCATAGGGAGATCAGCTCGGTGGTTTGTGACCACCTAGAGGGGTGGGATGGGGAGGGTGGGAGGGAGGGAGACATAAGAGGGAAGAGATATTGGAACATATGTATATGTATAACTGATTCATTTTGTTACAAAGCAGAAACTAACACACCATTGTAAAGCAATTATACTCCGATAAAGTTGTTAAAAAATAATAATAATAAAATAAAATACAAAAAAAGTAATGATCTTGCAAATTTGCGAAACAAAAAGAATTTTTAAAAATAAAAAATATTATAATTGAAATTAAAAAAAAAAAAGGGGAGTGATACCAAGTGGCCAAACCTACACATAGGCCTCTTCGGTAGACTCCACCTTGGCTAAGAGATGTGTGCGCACACATGGGAAAATCCTGAGCTATACCAAATATGGACTCTGAACCAGGTACGGACTCTGAACCAGGCAGATCAAAATGACTGGCCAAAGGAAACCCGGAAGACATGCCCCATAAAAGTGATTCAAACTGCCACGAGGGCGTGACTCTCTGAGCCTGCCTGTGTGTCTATCCACACGTACTGTACTCGTTTTTCTCCTAATAAATACTTTACTTGTTTCACTACTTTCCATCTCTGTGGGAATTCTTTTTCTGCAAAGCCATAGGGCCAGGGCCTTGTCACTGACCACTGGTCCAGTGGCTAGGATTCAGTGCTCTCACGGCCGCAACCAGACCTCAATCACTGGCCAGGAACCAAAACCCTGCTTCAAGCTGCTGCAGGCCGAGGCCACCAGAGATCAGAAGAGCTGGCTTATGCTGAAGTGATTTAAGCCTAAGGGCTATGGGCAGAGCAAGGTCTGTGCTATAGTCTTAAAAGAGCAGTAGGATTTGAGCTGGAAGTAGTAACTGCTTTATCCCCTCAACCCACTTGCTGCCAATGCCAAGTTGTCCTTTCTGATGAATCCAGGATTCATTTACATCTTAAGCTCAAGCCTAGAAGGGCAGTTGCTAAGTGGAAACTTTATGCTTTTGGTGGGGCAGGCACAGGCCTGCTTCCTCACAGACACTGGTATAAGAAAGGCAGAAGTCCCCTCTGAAAAGAGGAGGTGAGATCTGCGGGGACCAGGCTAACTATCCTTGGGGTTCAATCCTGAGGGGAGACTGGTCAAGCAGAGGCCCCTTTCTAGGCCTTGCCAAGCTCTCCCCTCACAGAGGCACTGACAGCCCCTTGTGCATTTGGTCGGTTGGCCTAAATTACAGTTGATAATTACAAGACATTGTTGAAAATTGCTGCAACATGTAACTTTTGTAACCATTACTATCCTACATTTGCAACTATTTGTGGGGACTGTTTGTCCTTTTACCAGGCTCTTTAGTTTCTGGGGAACTCTGAGGTACACAGTATTCATTTGCTTGTCTACACAATAAAGGGAAACAAAATACTGTTCCCAGGTGACCTGGACACCAGTGATAAGTTAAGTTTGGAGAGAGAAGGTAGAAAACAAGAACTGCCTGCTAATCAATGAGGAGTTTCCATCATCTGGAACCAGTCTACCATCCAGCCTCATCCCTCTCCCCTCCCTCCATTATCCAGGCACTTGAAACTCTTCATGGCTTCCAGAAGGCTTTCCCCCAGCTGCTTGCCATTGCACCCGCTGTGTCCTCCCATGAATACTTTCCTCCTCCTCCCCTGACATAATCCTATCATACAACAAGCCTCACTTAGAACACACTTCCAAACTCAGCCACACAAGGTGAGTTCTTTCCTTCTTGATCCAGTTCAGAAATCAGTAGTTAACAGGCACCAAGTTAAACTCTAATCATCTGTTTGTACATCTCTCTTGCCCCCCATTCACTGTGAGCCCCTCTAGGGCAGGGACCATGTCTTTCTCCTCTCTGTGTTCCCTTCACCACCAGCACTGGGGTTTGCACTCAGAAAGAATCAGCGACTCAACCCTATATCATTGAGGGAGGCTATGGAAAATCAGCTCTGTTATGTGAAAGCATATCTTGTATATACTTAAAAGATTTTTTTGTTTTCTTTACACTCTGCGAGAGACTTCTTATTAATATCATTTCAATTAGCATGTACCCTTTTTACAATATAAAAAACAATAAAGCTATTTGCATTTTGGAAAAAAGAATCTTCCCCGATGATGACAATCCTGTAGTATTAAGTAGCTGCCGGCTGGCACCAACCAAGGCTTCCCCAAAGACATTGAACCTACCAAAGTTTTAACTAAATTCCCCACCCTTGGGGAAATTGTGGTTTTTAAGTCACAGGTCCTTCATCTTGTGGAATGGCCCCTAGGGCCTTTAGTCTTGATTTCCAAGTTAAAGATGCACAGCATCCAGCCAGCTCCTATTTCGCAGGATGTTTTTCCACACAGTCAGGATGAGGACAGTAATGTGGTTCTCAGTTGCCTTTGTCATTCTTTTCCTTTTCCTCCTGGAAGTGTTTTTGTGGAAGGCCTGCCGGATGTCACAGAAACGCGACCTGGGCAAGACGTGTGTCACTTCTCTACTTGAAAAGTGTCCAAGACTCTGAGCCCAGAGAGGATGTAATAAACACACCCTGGTGCTTGGCCAGCATATTCCAGCCAGTTAGGAAAACAAGGCAGAGGGCACAGGATTTCACACCCGCCCTGGCAGTGGCCGCACTCAGAGGGCATGCCATTTGATTCTTCACAGGTGCAAACTGCTGGTCTCCAGCTAAGGAAAACAACTGGCCGTAACATCCTTCCACGTACTATGAGATCATGTGTAAAGAGCAGTTTAGGGCATCTCTGTTTCCGCCACATAGGTTGGCTGCCTTGTGGGTCTGGCATAGGGCGGAGGAAACACAGCTATGGAGGGTGTGCTCTGTAGTAGTGTGTGCCTTCTAACGAGATGAGGTCCTGGTGAGGATGGGACTCTTAAACTAAAATTGCTTCAGTTCGTTTATTTGAGACTTAGGTAGATGGACAGAACACATGAATGCAGTTTGTCCTCTCAAAAAAGTCAAAGCCATTCCTAAAGAAGTCTCTTTTGCATGTGGACCCACATTAGGAAAGAGGGTTGTAATAACTGCAATACCCAACCAAGGGGGCTGAGACCACCTGCACGGCTCAGAGAGTCTAATGAGTGAAGAAAATAACGAAAAAAATAAAGCCTCTGGAATTGAAGCATTCTACTTCAGTTCTTCATGGGCAAGAAAAGGCAATCTGGCCTGGATCTAATTTAAACCACTTCAGATTTAGTTAATGAGAGTTTTTTTAAAAATTGCTGCAAACTTATTTGAGCTGTTTTTATAGGTGGGGAGCTGGGGACCACCTGCCCTTTATGGAAAGCAATGCACTTCCAGTGCCCCCAAGAAAACTAGGCTTATTTTAAATTATAAAAATTTTTACAAAATGTGGCTTTATTATTGTTTTTGTTACTTTTATTCCCCTCAGGAATGGTGGTCTACAATATAATGGAGATATACATTCCACTCTAGAAAAAAAATTTATATATACCAGTTATTTCCTAACAAGGAAAGAAGATACAGCCAGTCCTGCTTTATACCTTTGATGGTACATGCAGTACCTCATTCCTTTTATTTCTGTCCTTATTTTGACTTGTCCCCCACATACACATCCACTCAGTCTCTTTCCCTGAGGCACACCCTTTACCTGTTCCTGTCTTCCCTGATTTCAGTCTGCTTGGCTTAAGTTTCAGTCTATATCTAAATAAATGCAATGAGAAAGTCTTGGGTACCACTGAGGAAGTAATAAATTGCTGATGTTTATTGAATGTTTACCATTTGCCAGAAACTGTTCTCTGTGGTTTAACTCATTAAATTCTCACAACAAAACTACGAGGTAAATAATGCTGCTATTCCTATTTTACAGATGAGGAAACTGAATCTAGAGAGGTGATGTGACTTGCTCAAGGCCACACAGTGAGTAAGGATTCAAACCAAGGCGGTCTGACTCTTAAGACCACCCTCTTAGCCACCATGTTACACTGTATGGATGTCCCCATGGGCAGCAAGATCACTCATGCAATGCGTTCTTACACAGACACATCCTAGGTGGTGATCACTGCTCAGTCTACAGTGGTGAATGTTCCTCCTGGGAGCTGTACTTCAACCGGTTTGCTGCCTGCTGAGCTCTCATATGTAAAAACCTCTTTTCTTTCTTTCTTTCTTTTTTTTTAAGATTTTTTTTTGATGTGGACCATTTTAAAGTCTTTATTGAATTTGTTACAAAATTGCTTCTGTTTTATGTTTTGTTTTTTTGGCCACGAGGCGTGTGGGATCTTAGCTCCCCGACCAGGGATCAAACCCACACCCCCTGCGTTCGAAGGCAAGGTCTTAACCACTGGACCACCAGGGAAGTCACTGAAAACCTCTTTTCATGATCCACTCAACATCATTTTTCTCTGATGTCACATACCAAGAGCCAGGATCTTTGGGAATCACAGATAGACATGGCTCATCATGTGCTTTCTGGTTAATAACGTCAGGTCCGCTATCCAATTTATTCTCATCCTTCACCTGTTAGCTATTAGAGATAAACTGTGTAGGCTCTGAAGAGTCAACAACACTTTCCATCTTAATATTTTCTTCTCCTTTCTCTTAAGTTATAGTTATGTCACCTAGAAGAATTAGACAGAGACTTGACTGAAGGAAAGTGGCTAGTGAGAATCCAACCTTCAAATTCTTAGTTAACAGTACTCTAGAGTACTCATGAATTCTTTTGGCCACAGGCGAATTCAGATGGATAAGGTATGATTCCTTCCTATGAGAGCTCAGAAACTCATGGAGAAGACATAGACATGGACAGGCAAATTATGACATGGCACAGTCGGTATGACCTTTGAGGTACAGCCAGAGTGAGGTGGGAGCATAGAGGGGGTGACTAACTGCCTAAGGGAACTGGAAGAGCTTACACAGGAGGCGACATTTGATCTGGGTCAGGAAAGATAAGAGCAGGGGATGGAAACTATCCAGGCAGAAGAATAGGCTGTGAGGATCACAACGTACGTCAGAGCAAGGTGTGCTCAGGGAAGGATGTAAAATGCTAACAGACAGAACATAGCGGGGCTGGAACAGCCTGGACAGATAAGAGTTAAAGCTAGAGAGGGAGGGTAGGGCCAAGCCAAGATGATGGCATCCTATAGGCAGTGGAGGAGCCAACAGAAGACTTTGTGCAAGGAAGTAGGATCACACTTGCATTTTTAGGAAAAAAACTGGTAATTCTACAAGAGATGCATTAGAGTGGGAAGAAACACATTCCTCTCTCAGTAACACTCTCCAACTGGGTAGGATTTTATTATATTGCTGTTGTTTTTATTATTACTATTATTAGTTGAAATGTATCAAGCACTTACCCGATGCCAGGCACTGTGCTAAGGGCTTTATATGAATTCTCTGGATGTAGGTCTGAGGATGGACCCTCAGAAGCTACTAAGTCATTTCTGCTGTTGTCTGGAGGTCTCCACTATATAGTCTCCTCATTTGAGAAAGACAGAAGGACCTGTGTATTTTTGCCATGCTGAGGACATGTCTAATAAAATAATATTCCTTATTTGTGCATCTGCTTCAACTGAACACACCACAGAAGTGGGGTGTATCCTGGCATTATGAAGAGCCAGCTGTGTCCTTTACTGGACAGGGCCAAAGAAGGTACACCTCAGAGGCAACCACTCATCAGTTACCCTAGAAGTGGGTAGATTTCTCTGCCCTTTGTTCCTTCTAGTTTCACTCTCCATCCAACATATGTACTTTGGATGCCGGAACACACCTGAAAATTGCCTGTGAGTCACCACCATACAGCCTCCTATAGTGACACAAGCACCATGGCTATTAAGCATGGTTTCTTTCCAAAACTGGGCAAAAAAAGATCCCTGAGGTAATTTGGGAGATAGAGAAAATAAGTATCTATAGGGTGTTATTTTTTGTTTTATAGATACAACTTTCCTCTGCTGGGTTTACATCAGCAGATGGGAAGACTGTGACTGCTATCAGCTGCTGAAAACAGTTTGCCCACCCAGATGGGTGCTGATTTGAAAGAAAGGCACACTTGGTATGGTTCCCCATAGCCAGTCCTGCAGTTCCTACACTTGGCTTTATGCAGGCACAGAAGGTGGGGCAGAAGTCAATTAATAACATGTGTGATTGACTCCAGGCTGACTCTACCCCTGAGGCTGCCCTGGGCCTGATGGCCGTACATTCCCTGGAGACTCCCCTCTTCCTCGTAAGGATCAAACAATGCAGTTTGCTGGAAGGCAGGCAGCAAGGGAGGGATCAACAGTAGGCTCCAATCAGTCACAGACTGCGCATCTCAGAAGTTGAAGCAAGATACTCAAATTGCATCGGCTTTTCTGTATTTCCAAAATCTTTTAAAATCCTAGCAACAAAAATCATCTGATACTTGGAACCCCTGAATACCTCTGAAAATTTTACTCTGGTGGCAAAGAGAAAAAAAATTTTAATTAAGTCAATTTTTAGATGAGGCTGGGAAATTTTTAGATGAGACTGAGAAAGAGGATCCTAGGGCCTGAGATCACTAGGGTCCTGTGGCTGTCTCATTAACACCCTAAACATCTCCATGTCTCATATATCCCCATGTCCCTTTATGTCACACAGACCAAGCTCTCCACACAGAAAACAGCTGGGCCTTTTTAGGGCAAAGTTCCTGCTGTTCTCTTTTTATTGCAATGTCCTCCTCATAGGTAGCCAGGAGCCCATACTTGACTTCTGCCCTCATACCCACCTGGCAATGTACTTCAGTAACTCTCTGTTTCCTTCTGCAAAGAGGCTGGAGAGAAATAACCATACACATGTATCTTGCTTATTGGTTTTGGTCTTTAGGAATATGGCTCCACAAAATTTTTAGAACATTGAACAAGTTTACTCAAATTAAGCAGTTAATAGCTGCTTAGACTACTAATTCTTGGGACATCTGAATTTTAGCATTCTTAAAACTAAAAGAAGGACTTTCAAAGGCTGATATCTTAGGCATTATTTCTGAGTAAAGGATCCTGACTAACACTTATAGGTAATTGTGTCAGTCTGATCTTAAATGAAATGGAATAATGGAATTCAAGAATATCAGAGCCAGAAGGGCAGTAATCCAGTGCAAAGACATTATTTATTTTTGAGGAGAGAAAAGAGACCCAGAGAAATGAATGACTTGATGAACTGCAACAGAGACATTCTTTGTCCCCTGTCATTTCTTTCTGTCCTCTTTTGATTAGCTGGGCATATGGCCACCTAAATCCAGACTAGATGTTCCAGCCTCCCTTGCAGCTAGGTATGGTCATCTGCAGCTTTGTTTTATTTAGCCAATGGGCTATAAACAATAGGTTGTGTTTGACTGTCTGGAAGAGTTCTTCTCCCCTTTCCCCTTCCTACTGGCTGAAATGTTGAATTGATGGGTGGAGAGGAGTAGCCATCTTGGACCATGAGATAGAAGCCCTGTGCTCTTTGGTGTGCTCAAGGGTAGGAGAGCAACAAAGGAGAAGGGGCCTGGGTTTCTGAAACATGGAGCTCTAGACTGACTGCCTTCTAGACTTCTTTATGTGCAAGGGAAATAGATGTGTATCTTTGTTTAAACCATTGCTGTTTTGAATTTTTGTGTTACTTACTCCTGACCACATGTAAACTGCTATATCAGTAGTCTGGAAAAGTTTTAATTGATTAGCATGACTTGATGGAGGAGGGCAGGATGGGTGATGGATAAGGCCTGATTGATCCTTTGTCTAAAAGATAAAATGCTTTAAATATGTTATGTCAAGGGATCTCCAATACTGATCCACAAAATGCTGCATCAGAATTACCCTGGCAGACGTGGGGGAGGGGTGTCCCATAAATCCAGATTCATGGGTCCCTTTCCTGGAGTTTTTCATTTAGTAGGTATTCTATGGGGCCCAAGAACTTATTTTGTTAAAAAAGTTCCTAATACAGTCCTGATATCCAGAAACATTTGGAAAGTATTTGATCTAAAATTGTTCTCTGCTGAGGAGGTGAATCAGAAGCATCAGAAAAATTTTTTTTCTCTCCCAAACATAGATGCCTCCATGGGCACATGAGAATGAGAGATAGAGAGAGAGAGACAGAGACAGAGACAGAGACAGAGAGAGAGGTGAGAGAGACAGAGATGAGAAAATATTCTGATATTCTGAATTTTGAAATAAGTGATCCCTGAGGCTCTTTGGACCCTCCTCACCTTCTCTCTGCACTCACCTGGAGTCACATAAATGTCACCTAATAGTCCATTCTCTCTCAAGTTAGCCTTAGTTCAGATAAACCTACAGTGGCTAGTGTTTTTTGCTTGTTTTGTTTTGCTTTGTTTACAGATTACATTTTCTATGGGAGGTGCAGTCACTTTCAATGTGCATCACTACACACTGATGAATCATAAATGTATCTGTGACAAAAGGAACTACCACTTGAAGATTCCAAGGCCTTGCACATCAGAGGTTGAATTTTTTGGCCCACGCAAAAATCTGCAATGTCAGCAGATTCAGGCAAACAGCTGTTGGTTACAGTTGGCCTAAAAGCACTTGGGCATACCAGCAGGCTCTCCTGGCAGCAAAGGCGATGGGCACAGAAACTGTTACCAGAAGGCAGATCATGGCAGGCAGGAGACATTCCAAACAGCACTGAATGGAAAGGGATTATACTAAGCAGCACGTCAGTACCGAGTAATCCTTTTACAAGAGTCACTGTCACATTCATAAATACACACTGCTTGGGAGACCAGTTCTCCCACCTACTTCTGGGAAACTAGAGGAGTAAGGCCCTCAACCAGGAGGAAGCCTGGCATTCACCAGGCTCTCCACATAGCAGAAATCAAACAAAACAGATTGCTAAACTTGGTGAACTATGAAATCTCTTTTAAGAGTTGTACAATTTTATATTTATCTAATAGGAAACTACAGTATAGGTAAGTGGGTGAAAGTAAAAGCTTTCCTCTATCGATTATATATTTGCTTTTATTTTTAAAAGATAAAAATCCTAAATCCCAATATGAAATCGTCAGACAGACATGCATGTGTGTGTATACATGCATGCACACACCCTTCAGAATTTTAATTTCTGGAAATTCTTTCTTAGTTGCCTAGTCCCCACAAGCTCTGGTGGCATCCTGTTGTCCCTTCCGAAAGATTTTATTATGCAAATATTTAGACTGGGACTTTTAAACATCCATGAACGTTTACTGCACTCTCTCAAGTAACATCATGTAGAGGGCTCAAAAAATAGAGTCCAGGCAATTACTGACAGGATAGCTATGGGTTCTCGTTAATAGGCAGTCTCTGGGACCTAACTCTGTGTTTACTGATGGTCTCCTGGTTGACCAGAATTGCAACCAGAAATGAGATGAAACTCTTTTACTGGTTGCTGTTATTACAAAGTGGTCTTGAATCTGTCATAGTGCTCTTTCCATTGTAACCCTTCGCCTTCCTCAGTGGCACTCCAGCAATGAAATCCTCACTTCCTGAACCTTCCACATAACCCTGCACAGTGTGCCCTTGATCCAGAGGCTGCTGTCCATGCAAAAAAAAAAAAAAAAAAAAAAAAAAAAAAAGAGAGAGAGAGAAAGAAACGAAACTCTCAGAAGTCTCAGGACAAATTTGTAGGCCACAGAGCTCCTATGGATTAAGTGCCAATGGAATTTAGGGAAATGGAGAGAAAAAAACCCATACTTACTTCATCCACATGCCCAACAGCTCCAAAGATTCTCGCCATTTGTCCAATGAGGTAGGGGAATCTCTCAGCAATCTCTTTCAGCATTGGAAGAAAACTGTTCAAAGCCACTGGCTCGTAGCCTGCTATCTCTATGAGGATGCTTAGGATGACGTCGTTATGGGTCGAATCCTTCAAATGCCCGATTAGGAAAGGAATACACTTCTGAACCACCTACAGAAAGAAAGGAAAAGAAGAGGGAAGAAAGAGAAACAAAGAGGAAATTAATTAAGTCAGAATCAACCTAATATTTTTTGTATTCAATCTGAACTCAACACATTCTGAGATTATTACTCTTGCTGGAACTCAAACAAATCTCCCAAGTCTGAAATTTTAAATTTACAATAAAATTTCAGAGGCTTCAGTTCCTATTGCTTCCTCTTTAAATCTGCACTCTGCTATTGAAGAGTAAAGGCTGCAAAATGCTTAAATGCTTCTATTCGTAAGCCAAGTTTTGATGTGTTATGTCCTTATCGGTAGTGTTACATTTCCTCCAAACCACCCTGAAGGCTTCAATTTTTTATTTTTATTTTATTTTTGGTGCTCATATACAATAGAGTTTTCCTAAAGACTCACGGAAAACATTATCAAGTAGTGTTCTCAGAAATTGGTTGTGCTATCCATTATCAACTGTGCTGCATATATTGAGAAGAATGAATTTGACCACTAATTAAATTGAATTGAAAAGCATAGATGGCATTAAAAATATTTATTGAATACCTACTATGTACCCAGAACACCTAGAGATTCCTAGAAGTTAGGATACTAGCCAAAATTTTTAACATGGCCTACATACTCAGTCCCTACTTGCCTGCTCCTTAGACATCACCTCGGACATGACCACCTTGCTCTCTCAACTTTAGTAACAATGGCATTTTTTTCTCTCTCAAATTCCTCTCACCATAGGACCTGTGCACATATTATTCCCTCTCTGTAATAAGGTCTTCTCCACTACCTCATTTCATCAGTTAACTCCTAATTATCCATAGACCATCAGAGAGTTTCAATTTAAAGGACAATATAAGTATGTAAGAGATCCTTGACGATGACTTTAATCAGAGCCTTCAAACTGGAGAAATATGGTGTGGAAATATTTAATGATAAAAGTAAGGAAGCAGGAAAGAGCTCTTCCATTTTCTTCGATTTTCCATTTGGATCACAAAAGTGTAATACGATAAAAAATTATTAAAGTAAAATAATTTCTACCATATTCTCAATATCCTAATCTTTCTTAATTTTAATGCTTTTATCAACATAAAGATGCAATAATTGGTATTAAGGAGAATGTGATTTTTTTGTGGAATAAAGTCTCTATATTAACACGTAGACACATTGCATACTGATGATTTAATGAATTGTTTTGTCTGCTAAAATAAAAGAATTAGAAAGGACAACCTGTGGAAAACTGAACAAAGAAGTACAAACTATTTGTCCATCCATACTTCTACTATGCTTATTTCTTTTGTTTGTTTTTGGTTTGCTGTTTTGGTAAGGGAGACTAGAAATGTACATTCTAGTATAAAAACTGAATCTGATGCACAGCTCAATCTGCTGAACTCATCCCCTGCCCAAAACCTGCTTTTCCCACCTCTCTAGCCCCAAGTGTCTTCTTTCCCCGTAAATGACACAATCATCTGACTGCTCAAGCCAGCAGTCTGGGAATCATTCTTTTTTTTTTTTTTTTTTTTTT